>NC_092805.1:84248756-84548756 GCF_040954645.1 Diabrotica undecimpunctata
CCTTTTCTTGTTTTTAAGCAACGCATTCGACTTCTCCACAAGTATCCGAACCATTTAGATGTGCGTAAACAGGAGAAGGCACAACATATCAACATGATGTGATAAAAATGTGTAAGATTTGCTTTTTGAAATAACATGTGCAGATGTTCCACAATACCTACGTTATTCGCGAAACACATGTCCTCAGAAATAGTACGTAGTGATAAAAAAAATATTCAACTCAGTTGTGCCAATCTTACAGCTGTTTTTGAAACCTACAACAATAATATTTAATGATAATATAGACAAAATAATCTTGCAACTATATTTAGTAACAATATTTTGTGTTTTTTTCTTCTTTCGCTGAAGAATTTTTGATAAATAATAATATGCCGATAAAAAAAGAAAATAATGTTAAAAACACATTTTTAAAACAAAATGTATTAGTAGTAGAAGTATTAAATATTCTAAATATCATTTAATTTAATGGAAATTTATTTTAATGTAAATACAATTTAAATTAAAAATATTTACAGTTATTTTAGTTTTCAATTTCCACTTCAGAAATCCTTTTCAAAATAGAAATTAAACCTAAATTTTTTAAAATTACGTCAGATTTGCTGAATGAGATTTATGTTCTGTCTCCACCTGTACCTCTGACTCGTTTAATATTACCTTGTGGTATTAACTGAACAGACGATATTATTTGTGATTTCATATAAAATTATCCAAAATACGCTCCTTTTTTGGATTTTACTATTATCTAGCTTTCTGTTTAATTTTGAAATCCATGTTTTAATGAGGATATTATAGATCAAAAATTACCCTGAGCACGCAGCGACTGCAGGTTTCAGCGCCATATAGGAGATGATAGAAGACAAAATATCAAAGGATCCTCTTTCATAACTAAACATTCTGTTTCATGTTGCAAAATTTTTCTATATCTCTGCGTAACTCTTAGTATCTACCTGACAAATGAAGTAAACTTAAAGGTAACTTTGCTTTTATCATTTGGGATATTTATCTTTAAAGTGCTGTTATATTTTTATGTTTGGGGCTTTTCTGAAAGCGTCTATTCTTTTTTATTAATTTTATTATAGCAAACTGTAGTTTGAGATCATTATATTTGCCATTATTCTTTATTTTTCTTCTGTTTCCCCTTTCCAAATTTCTAATATTTCTGCACTTCCAAGTGTTTGTTTGTCTGCAATTGTTTGTTTTACTTCAATACGTTTTAATCTCAATTTCTAATCCTTACGACTTTTTAAATGTTTTCTGCAAATTAATCCAAAAATCAAGTTAATTAAAACTGTGTAAACTAACATCAAACAGAAACTATTTTATAAGTAAGTAGAATAGTAATAAAATTTACGTATCTTCAGCGAAAGAATTTTTTATAACATCTTTCAAAACTTTTTTAATATAATCTTCAAAAGGTAACATATCGAGGCACTAACCAAATTGTTGCTGTAGTACGAACTTCACTTTATTTGAGCATAAAACACATCGACAACCAAACTGTCTAATATTAAAAACTGCAAGAGTATAACGTACAATCATATAAGAAATTTTGATATTTCACACATATCGTAAAAATCATAAACCAATGATAAAGAATGATGAAGAGTCATATTTTGCTTCTGTAGTTGAGGTGAAATATGATCTCGTCAGGATTTGTTCTTGATTGCGAATAGATGATAATCCTCAGCGAACCAATCAGAAAGACGTTTTGACAGTTGCCGTATCGCCTGACAATTTTTGCTACAGTTATTATAACAAAACAATAGATGTGAAAATCTGCTCTTCTTTCTTGTGCTAAATTTGCAACTTGTATCTATAAGTTATTATTGTTACAATTGTTCTTTTTGTTTCTTTGGAAATTTAAAAAAAATATTCACCTATATCTGTCAGTTTATTTGCTTTTTGTACTTAATCTCTACCTCTTTTTTAAGGTCTCCATAGCTGAAAAGTGAATTCCAAGGTATTTTATTTCCATTCTTCTTCTTCTGGTTGCTATCCGTTTCGGATGTTGGAAATCATATTGGCAATCATGACCTTGCTCGCTGCGGCTCGAAACAGCTCCGTTGAGGTTTTCTTAAACCATGTTCTTAAATTCCGCAGCCATGATATTCTCCTTCTACCGGGTCCTCGCTTACCTTTGACTTTATTATTTCCATTAGTTTTTCAATACTTACGCCATCAATTTATATTTGACGTCCGATGGATTCTTTGCTGAATTCGGCCTGCAGTTTTATTGGGTAGATTAGTTAGTAATCTAACTCAACAGAAGTAGCTCAACAGAACTGCTGCCGGTCCCAAGCCCGCATAAAGGTAGAGGGGATTTTCAGCCAAGCTTACACCGTACTGATATACTTTATAACAATACAGCTCATAGAAACAGATTATGCCTCAGAACCGGAACAGGAATTACTTCATTACAACGACCAGCGCTAGAAAGGGGACAACTTATTTATGAGAAGCCAAGAAAAATACTTTGAATCGGTACCTGGAAGGTGAAGTCCATAAATACAAGAAAACAGAAGAGCTTGTAGAAAAAAATATAGACATATATGCACTACAAGGATAAAAAAAAAAACGGTCGAATTATGCTGAATGACTATCTGATGATTTACAGCAGTGTCGCAAAGAAACTAGATCTAAAGAAAAAGTCGCCCTGTTAATACAAAGAAAATTTTTACATTAAGTACAAGAATGTAAATTTATCTCTGAAAGAGTAGTGTAAAAGTCAAACTGGATATCAAACCTCTGAATGTTATAGCAGTAGCTATGCCCCTGAGAACAAGCAAGATATTATCAGAAAAGAAAATTTCTATGAACACATTCAAACTATAATAAACGAGACCCCAAATGACTAATGGGGTCTGCCTGAACTAATAAAAGTTCAAGGTCTAATTGTACCGTGTTGGCAATGATATAGCTTCAGAACTAAAACACACTAGTTATATGTCCTTATAAATCTTTAAACTTTCGCACGTGTTATTATTTTTCGATGTCGATAAAATTCCAATACTATATTGTTTGTTCTTCTTTGACATACATTAGTCTTTTTGAAATCTATATAGAAGCTTCTAAGAATCTCCTGTCCCCATCTATCTTGCAGTTCTTCTAAAATGATCTTTATATTTGCGTAAATTATTTTCAGCTTTGATTTTAATTATATTTTTAATTGATGTGGCAAGCACATTATGTACTCTATTTTGTAAAGCTATTTCCCTGCAGTTCTTTAAGAAACTCAGCAATATTAATTTTCATCTTTGTTTTTATATTATTTATACTAATCAGCTGTTCCTTATTTTATTTTATTTATTCACATTTGCTTTATATATTCTTTGGTTTTTTTTTGTTTATAAGTTATTAGTTTATTAGGTTTTATTAGTCTAGAGCAGCCGTACTCAAACTGTGGTACGCATACCACTGGTGGTACGAAAAGCACTTAAAGGTGGTACTCTATAAACTAGAAGAAACGAAGAATTTTAATAAAATTTACTAACAAATGTTATCTTTTACGTTGTGCATGGCAACGCTGTGAGTTTGAAACCACAATCGCGTAATGTCTTATTCATTGTTGGCAACACTGGAATCACGGCAAATTGTCACCGCCCTTGATTCACGTCCATTCACGTCATCAGTTTCCTCGTGGCCGTCAGTCATTGTGGTTGGTTTTGTCGAAACGAGTAATTTACTTTTACTGATTCGTCTTAATTTTGCATATAAAAATGGATAAGTGGCTTAAAAAAGACAACTGAATATCTAAAATTCCCGCTCCATCGAGCTCCACTTCAGAGTCGGAGCCTATACAGATTGATGACAAAAAGAGTTCTTTCAAAAATCTAAAAGTGGCGGTAAGGAAATATGATCCTGAATACATTAACATGGGATTTACATTCACGAATATAAATGATGATCCAAGGCCTAAATATGTGATCTGTTATGAAATTCTTTCTAACCAGTGTATGAAACCTTCGCTATTAAAACGCCACTCCAATACAAAACATTCAGTGTTGGAAAATAAACCTAAGGATTATTTCGTTCGGAAGTTAACGAAGATGAGAGGTACAAAAAAATTAATGTCGAATTTTACCGGCAGCAATCAAAAAGCTGTAGAGGCGTCCTTCATCGTGAGTTTTATGGGAGAACTCAGGTAAACAGCTTAGTATTATACCATTATCCAATGATACCATATCTCATAGGATTAAAATAATGGCATTAAATGTTAAAGAAAAATTGGTAAACTGGATAAAAAAAAGTATTTTTTTTGCAATACAACTTGAGAGCACAGATGTAACGAACTATGCTTAGCTTATGGTTTATGTGCGATATATAGTTCAAAACAAAATCGAAGAAGAGTACTTATTTTCTGAGGCGTTAACGGAACGAACTACTGCCGATGAAATATTCAAGAAAATCAATGATTTTTTGTGGAAAATGGACTAGACTGGAAACAATGCGTTGGTTTCTGTTCGGATGGTGCCCGAGCCATGACAAGAAAATACGGAGGTGTACCTGCCAAAGTAAAACTGGTTGCAGAAACTTTTACTTTAACCCATTGTAGTATCCACAGAGAACCTTTGGTAGCAAAGTGAATGCCAGATGAATTTAAACATGTTCTCCATGAAGCTGTTCAGATAGTTAATTTCATAAAATCTCGAGCCTTAAACTCGCGTTTATTTTCATAACTATGCTCTGATATGGGAAGTGATCGTATTCAGTTATTGCTACACACAGAGGTAAGATGGTTATTAAAAGAAAAAATGTTGAACAGGTTATTCGAGTTGAGTTCTGAAGTACATGTGTTTTTAATGGAAACCAATTTTGAACTGTGTGATCGGTTACTAGATGCATTGTGGATTACAACACTAGCTACTTAACAGACATATTTAATCGATTAAATGACCTAAACTTAAGCTCACAAGTTTAATCACATAATCGATTTTCTGTAAACGACAAAATAAATGCTTTTATCAAGAAATGTTGATGAAAAATAGTATTTCAAACAAAGACTTGCAGTCGTTTACCAATTTAGAAAATTTTGTGGTTGAGCAAGAAATAAAGATTAAAGATGATCTTATTTTTAACATAAAACAGCATTGTGAAATGCTAATTGATAGTTTTAAAGAATATGTTGACGAAGACTATGCTCAGTTTCTTTGGATGAATAAAACTATCTTGTAATGGGGGTGTGAAAATAGAGTTTTCAAAATTAAAATTAGCCGAATACTGGCTTTATATTAAAAATGAATATTCAGCCTTATCCAAAAAAGCATTGTTATTTTTACTTTCTTTTACGACCACCTACCTGTGTGAAACTGGATTTTCTGCTACGATACAAGTAAAAAATAAATTTCGCAGTAGGCTTAATTTTGATCCAAATTTACGAATGAAACTAATCACAATTGATCCCAATATCGATTCACTTGTTGTAGCTATGCAAAACGATCCTTCTCACTGAATTGGACTGGGTTAGACTTTAAGTTTTATTTTGTAACATTTATAATGACCTTTTTTAAATAAATACATTTTTGCCAAAATTAGTAAATTTTATTATCTACTTTAATATGTGGTATGCGATTAACGCAGAATTTATATAAGTGGTATGTGTAAAAAAAAATTAAGAATCGCTGGTCTAGCGTTTCTAGAAGTCTAGAGTTTCTTTCTGTCTAGATCTCGAAAATCTAGAGATTAGGATATTTCGACTTTAATAAAATTAAACAATGTTATCTTATTTTTATATCTGTTGTTTTCTCAAATAAAGTGAGGTTATAAATATATAATACAACAAAATCAATGTTTGTTGTGGCTACAAGCATATTCCATGAACTGTAATAATGAAGTCGAAGCAATAAAAAAGTATCGTCTTATTTTGGTCAGTATACTTTGTACTTATGACTTAAATTGAATATTTCATATTTTTATACAAGATATAGATAATACTGTTAAGAAAAATTGCAGCCCACATTGATTAAGTGATAAAGATATGATTTTATCGAACGCGATTGCCAGTAGAGACTCGTAACTAAGTAAGATGTCGTTACGAGCCGCCACTGTTTTAAATACCACAGAAGCCACTTTTATTGAACACTTTATAAACGATATAATATATATTTACGAATAAAATAGAAAAACAATGCATGAAAAATGTAACATTTTACTTTCAGTCAACAACAACTTTAACTTTTTTCCTATAGTAAAATCAGTCCAAGACCGTAACATTACTAACCGTCGACTCAAAACTGCTGGACTACGGATATTATTAGTTTTTATGGATTTTAAAGCAAAGTGCATTAACATAAAATCACTGCTTTTAATTAACTTAACCTATTCCACTAAATACTACTTAGAGGGCAGGGTATAAAATTTTTATGTTGATCAAACTGTTGTTAAGGCATTTAGTAAATTAAAATTTTAGCATACTCTTACAGTCGTAACTCCAGTATGTTGAAATAAAAAAAATTCTTCAAAAAGCTTCTTCAAAATTCTTCAAAAAAAAAGCCTTCACTTGGAATGTCAAACTGCTTATCCTCAATTTTGCCGCTGTGCAGTGTTTTAGAGATCATCAAGAAAAACTTATGACAACTGAAAAAATAATTTAATATGTATACATTTGTATCATTTACTATTTTCTTGCCAATTCTATAACGAGGGAATGTTAAAAACGGTGTTAGCTAACCTTTATAATATAGAAACAGTTAAAATTCTACTTTTGATATTTTTATTAATTTTAATTATTGATAGTTAAGAGTATCCTCTGAAATATTTTCGTTTATAATAAAATTAAATGTTGTTTTTACATGCGACATTTTAGTTGTTATTAGTGAATAAAGATAATTAACTAAGATCATTGTTAAAAGGATTGCTTTATTATGGAATTGGCAAATAAATTAGAAATGAAAACAAGTGTATAATTCTTACAATATTGTTTTGGTTATACCATAACCATAAGTGATGGGTATTCGACTGTTTACTTTACTATGACCGCATTATAATTTTTTTTTAATTTAAGAATTGCTCCTTCCTCGGCATTAAAATAATTTTTATTTGTATTATTAAGGTCTGTATAGTATATACTTTTATGCCAAAGAATTGACAGTAGAAAAATATAGCATCTTAAAAATAACTTTTTGTTTTGAGTTTTTCAACAAGGAAATACGAAATAGTTGTTTCTAAACAATTATTAATTAATGATATAGTATAAATGAGAAGACAAATGGGAAGAGATTTGATGTATCTACCTTGATAAAACAATATCTAAGATAAAAATAGATGCTGTTCTGATTATTACTCGTACGTAATATTTCTTTTGTATAGTCAAGCAGATTTGATTTTGAATTTTGGCATGTACTAAATCTTAAAGAAAAAGACATTTTTTGTCTTATTCTTCGATAAATATTTGCAATAATAATTTATATAATCCTATTAACTTCGTAAGAAACTAATATTTTGTTATAAAGTACACTTGTTATTTTAAGACGATAGATGTATTTTGCTATTGTTTGTTGAATTATTTTAAATGAACGTGCCGCGGAACATAAGAAGATATAGAGGATTTAAACTCCAAGAAATCAATACACCACCGACGATACATCGTTAGAGGTAGACAATTTTGAATACATCCGTAAACAGTACAGTACAAGGTGTTTGTGCCTTATCTACTTAAAAAATGGTTTTGGAGCATTTTAAACTTAAGCCATATTATTTTATTATTTGTTAAATTTGGCCAGATGCTTTTAAAATGAAATTTTGGTAATTTTGCAAAACATATTTAACGCTAGCTCTCCGTTTATTGAAGGAATGGATCAGTACTGGTTGTTTCATCGGTTCCTGTTGTAAGTACTTGTTCTTGTCATAGTGTAGTACTCTCATCAATTGTAACGTTCTAACGTCACTTGTATGTTGTTTTTGGTTAAATAACTATTGTATTCCTATTTCTGTTGATTTCATTCATTTTTTAAGTTTCTGTTTTGTTTTACTTCTAAAAATAGTTGGCGCTCAACTTTCTATTTACTAAATATTCTACCATAAACTTAATTCCTCATTTTAAATTTCCAGTTATATCAATTATATTTCAGTATATATTCCGTAATGACCTTCTCACAAGTCGATACAAGATATTTATCAGTTAGCCATTGTGTTATGTCAGACACTTTTAAATAATGGAGGTGGCAATGTTTCTTCTACATATTTTGTGTATTTAAGCTATTTTAGTCAAAAATTTATTTAGATTATTTAAATCTCTTCTGGGGTAAGAACATATTCATATTTGTAGTTGATAATTTATCTATATTTAATATTTCACTAATATCCAGTATCGTTTTTAATAATTTCTTATATTATTTTTCGACATAACCTAATCTTCAAACCACATTTTATTTTCAACTGTTAAATACTTATATGCAGCTAGAATCTTTAATGCGATTTAACTAATTCATTTAATAAAATTATATTTGTTTAATCCTCGCCATTTACTATTTCCTATTTAGTATTTTCTTAAAATTGTAATCACTTGTAACATTGGCAAAACATGTCTAACACAGGGCTAACACAAGGTTTGTCGTTTTAGTTTTTGGTCTTACTTAAATTTTTGTCAACCTTTTTTGGGTGAGGACTTCCCGAACCATGTGGTACCAAATAGGGAGTAAACTGAAGTAGCATGGCGGCTACTATGCTAATCTCAATATCTGCTTGAAATTAAAATATATTTGCACATTCAGCCTACGTTCAAGCTAGCATCTGAAGCCAAAAACCACACTAACTGCAATCCATATATGCAACAATAATGTCATAAATATCATTTTCTTACGGCTTTAGGCATGACTTGCTTTGTGTTTTATTTAATATTAAAATTTAATTTCATTTGTAAAGTACAATCAATATAATTAGTTAATGTCATATTTTATTTGTCCCAGCCAAGCTGATTTTTCAGATTTGCATTTAAGATTAGACTTTTCCACAACTGAGAGACTGAGCTAGACGAAGCCATTAACAATTGGCTTCCAACGTTACTTGGGGTTTTATTGTTACACATTAGCTCCCAACTTTCCGAGGGTAGTTATATTGTTACACTATGTTCATATATGCTTTGTGTTTGTTCAATTTAATAGATATGCTCTTAATCACATATTAAATAGTAAATATTTACTTCTTCAACTAATGAAGGCGTATGTTGTTAACCAAGTACATTGAGTTTAAAGATTTTCCTTGATTGCTTAGGTAGTTTTACTACTTTATATCCGAAAATGTGCACAGAGATAAATAAAATGTAGTAAATAGGTGATTGCAAAAAGCAAATTTGTTAAGCTTTGCTTTGCTTTTGTAAAGCTTTATTGTTATCCTTATTAGGTATTATATAATTTTTCATTGAACGTTACTTTGGTGTGCTCATGTTTATGAATAAATCATATGGTACAGTAAAAATCACTTAAGCCGAGACAATGCCGATATTTGAGATTTAGAAACAAATGACAAACGCTGCCAAATTTAAACTACTAAAACACAGAGTTGCTATAACCTTTAGTGTTGACAAAAAGGTTTTTGCCTTCTTTGATGTCCTAGATGAAGTTCATTGTTTATACTGATCTTTAGTTTCGGCAGCATACTAGTGGAGTTAGGTTTCATCTACGATTCTAAAACGACACAAAACCTTTTTTGGCACGCGAATTGTTGCGAAAACGTAACACATGGTCGGCGAAACACTGAAATTAAGTCAGTTTTTTTCAAATGTAAAATTCAAGATTAAACTCGACTAGCTAATTTGAACAGAAGGAGAGTACTTGAGTTGAATTCAATCAAAGAGTTCCCTTTGGCTTATTTTCAAACACAAACTAATTTGTAAATCATGCTGTTTATATTAAAAAATAATCCACAGAATTATATTATAGAATTCTTTACAATTCCAGTGGGGAAAGCATGTTTATGAATAAAATATTAATTTTATTATTATCTTAAATTTTAATAAATAGGAATACAAATAAACTTTTTTAATCATCTTTAATTGTTATTGCAAATATTATTAATTGTCCTGTTCATAATCATATTTCAGGGATACTTTTAATTTATTTAATTACCGAATTAAATTGTCTAAGTAATTTAAAAAATCTTGATATATATAAATATTTTTCTACTACACGAAACCGAAACCAAAATTCTAGAAAACGAATCAAATACTATAAAAATCACAAATGACTATAAAAACAAAACCAGATTTAAATATTAGATCCCTGAAATATTCAGATATTCATGACAAAATTACAGTTTAGTTCATATAAAATGTAATATTGTCATAATAACTTTGCCGAAACCATTATACATATAAATGTATCACACTATCTCGTCAAGATGGAAGATTTTTTCACAACGGTTCCAAAAACAGCATGATCAAAAATTAACAGTTAAAAAATCAAAAATGGTTATTTTCCTCCAAGACCGAATTTCATAAATATAAGTTCCTTTCCTTTCGAAAGTATATCACCTCCTGGTGCAGTAATTTCATTTAATTTTTGCATTAAGTTCGGCGCCCCCGGGGCATTCATTTGAGGTTGTTGATTATTGGGCATAGGACCACCGGTGCCCATCACGTTGGGCACTACCTGCGGTACTCCTTTATGTTGTATTCTATTGGGGTTCTGGAATCCTTGATTTTGGTTTTGGAAAACTTGGTTCTGATTGGAGAAGGGCTGTTGTTGTTGCTGTTGCTGCGGCTGGCTTGTGCCCATGAGGCTGCTGAACAGTCCACCACCACTCGACGTGGTCGTGGGAGGTTGTTGGTTCATTTGATTCATCTGCTGACCACCAAAAGATTGTTGTTGCTGTAGTGGAGGGTGTTGTTGGGATTGTTGTTGCTGTTGATTACCACCGGCCCTCAGCATGCCTCTCGCTCTCCCCTAAAGACAAATTCAATTTAATATTGCTCTATGGTTAATTTAATATAGATACAGGATGTTCTACGTGTATTTTTTAAATAAGTTTACAAGAAAGCGTTTTAATTACATATTCAATAAGAGACATGAAGTTCAAGAAAAAATGAAGGAGAAAAGAAAATTATATATACAGTACCAAGAACAAAGGTGCGACGTAGATCCTCAAAATTACAAGGTCGTTAAAAAGGAACTGAAAATAGCAGCAGCAAAAGCCAAAGCAGAAGCGTATTCAAATATATGCGAACAACTTTATACTGGGGATGGTAAATCAAAGACATATAAAATCGTCAAATATAGAGCAAAGAAAGTATATTTTAATTAGATTAGATACATCCAATATGAAAAAATTAAATTTGAGTTCACGCTGAAAAGGATATCAAAAAGCGCTGAAGAAAAAACTTCATAGGTCATTAAGAATCATTTGACAGAAAATCAGTTGTGTTAATGAGATAGTAACAGTAATTATCAATAAAATAACAAACACTTAAAGATGCAATCAGTAACCAACAAGATGTACCAGAAGTCCTTTCGGAAGAAGTATAATCGACAATAAGACAAATGAAAAGCGGTAATGCAGCTGGAATAAATCACATAACAGTGGAACTGCTTAATTACTCTGGCAAAAATAACTCGTAATTCTTAGCAGGCATATTTATGAACTGCCTAAGATCAAGATGCATACCAGACCACTAAAATACAGCAAACATAATTACAATATATAATAAAGGTAGCAAAGAGGATATCAACAACTACAGACCTATAAGTCTACTACCAATCATATACAAGAAATTCACAAAGATTATCAACAATAGATTAAAAAACGCATTAGATGCTGCGTAGCCAAAAGAGCGAGCTGGCTTCAGAAGTTGATTCAGTACCCTAAATCATATCCATACGCTTCGAGAACTATTGAGTAAAGCTTAAGAATATAAAATACCACTAGCAATAACCTTCATAGATTTCAAGAAGGTTTTTGATTCTATATATCCCAAGAATGTAATAGAAGGTAATAGAAGCTTTGATTAACCGTACATATAGACTTTAGCAAATATATACAGACAAACAAAAGCTATGGTAAAAATGTATGAAAATACTTCAGAATTTTCCACCTCCAGAGGCGTCCGACAAGGAAACGCAATATCGCCAAACCTTTTCACTGCAACTCTAGAAAATATAGTCAGCAAAATGAGCTGGCAGAACAAAGGCGTTTGCGTTAATGGAGAATAGTGCAGCCATCTAAAATTTGACAAAAACAAAAACCATGTACAATGAGCTAGTGGATGTCCAAGATGTAATAATAAACAACATTGCCCTTGAGACAGAAGATGAGTATATAGACCTGGGGCAAATAATATATAAATCTGTCTCCTTACTCCCAGAAATCAACAGAAGAATAAAACAAGCTTGTACATTTTTTGGTAAAAATGCATGTATATTCAAAACCATTAAGCCAATCCAGCTAAAGAAAAAAGCATTCGATCAGTGTATACTACCAATCATGACACTTGGATACTAATGAAAGATATAATAGTCAGATTTAAAGTCACCCATGGAGCGATGCATGCTAGGTATAAGAAAGAGATATCGAACAAAAATAGAATGGATCAGACAGAAAACTAAGGTCACTGATGTAATCCACAGAATTAAATTTTTAACATGGCAGTAGGCAGGATATTTAGAAAAAAGAACTGACATTAGATGGTCCACTAGAATTACACCGTCGTATCCAAGAGGCGTCAAGAGACCAAAAAGACGTTCAAATTTAAGATGGGACTATGACCCATAGGAAACTAGCCGGTACAACATGGCACAGAAAAGCAAATAAGCAATAGGTCTTCAAAATCACCTGAAAGGCTAAAATAACTAATCAGAACTAAAAACAACTATTCAAAACAGTTAATAAAAAAGATGAGATATCATTGACAAAACATTTTTCATTTGAGAATTCAGTTACTACAAAATAATTATGCAAGAAAATAGTTGCTACAAGCGCAGCATTTGGATATCTTCATTGAAAAACCTATGAAAATCATTCGCTTGCAGTTAAATTTAACTGCTCCAAGCTACATCATCGAGATTTAAAATTTCTTAACAATACCCAACTTTTGCAGTAGAAATAGCACTTAAAGATGAAGAATATTTCATAAATATATCATAAGTATATAAGAAATAAATTTTGATTTTATTTCGGAGCATCTAGAAAAATCTTTATTAGACCAGTTTTGAGATTTATATGTTTTGGAAGCTATTTTACACTTCACTTTGACATAATGACTTTTATTTGTTTTCATAGTAAAATAGTTTATACTAGTTTAAAACCTAAAAAAGAAAAAACAAATAATTCTTAAAATCTCAAATTACCCATCAAAATTTAAATAAAACTACAATATTTCTTTTAAAATATTTTCTGTTTATGTCTAAACACAAATCAGCAACTGCAAGTAAAATTTATATTTTATAAGTTGTATCCATAAAATGGTGAATACTTCCAATTTTTCACCGATGCTTAAACTTTCTCTTACAGCACATAATGTGTCCATTGATTCATTCTGAACCTATTTTTTATCACTAAATTGTTATTATTTGAAGTGTCTAAAAGTTTAGTGTGATATTTTTAATAAACTAAAGATTTTTCTCGACGGCTGCTCCATTTATTACTTATACATACAATATAGAACATCATGTATTAAATAAAAAAAGCTAGCCACAAAATAATTAACTAATTTAACAATATGTCAGAGAACTAACCTAGGATCTAAATTAAATATTTTGCTTTCTTGCGGATATCTTTATTTATACAGACATGTTAAATAATGTTTATTTTAAAAATACCAACGTTTACATACATAATTAAAAGAAACAATTCTGATAGTTACATATAGAGCAGAAGTCGTTTGGCGTTAGGTTAGTTAAAAATACATCTAAACAGAGAATGTTATTAAAACACTTACCTTAAGAGGGCTTCTGAGCTATTTAAATGAACTAAATTAGCGGTGACACTAACAGATATCAAATAATAAAAAATAAAACTGAATTGGTATAGTTTGAAATAAGACTACATGACGTGTGAGTCTTGATACATTTTTTATATTTGGGATACTGTTTATTCAGTATAGGTTTACAGGTGTTCACTTGTGAATATATTGCATATTTCTATTTTTCATCTTAATGTCTAATTTTTCCTATAATCGTATTACTCCTTTGTAGTAAAATTCTAGCAGATGTTCAAAACATCGAGATGTATCACTAATATCAACTTTTCATTTGATCCAAAACTTCATTGCTTTTAATCTTTAATATTTGGGGGTTAAGAAGATTTGTTCTCGGAAACCGTCTGTTTAAAACGATCATACGTTGGCCAAATGATTTATTGTACCTATTTCATTTATTTGTGATACCCATTTTAGAATTATTGAATCTAGTATCAGTTTCTATAAGTCTAATGGATGGGTACTTCATAGTCATGTAAAATATTTTACTTTTTAAGGATCTCTGCTATAGAGTGGGCCGAATGAATAAGTCTCCATGAAAGAGCCCCATTGTATACAGGTTTCTCTTGACTGGCACATACCCGTTAAAAAAGCGTCTTAGCTGATTCCTGCTTAGTTTTTACAGTTCTATAAGCATATATCAGTCCAATATACGTCTTGCCTTATCCGCTTATACTTTTCTAATGGGACTTAAGTTGTACTCATATACAGGATTTTTTTTGATCGCAATGTGTTTGTTGGCTCTCCTAAGGCCGACTCTGGGTCAAAGAATTTTGTAATTAACCCCTTTTATTGTTTTTCATTTAAAATTCACTAGCTCTTATATTTTCGTGTGATTCGGATTTCCGATAACCTGGCACCCATATTAGTATGACGCTGTTGTATTCCGCCAGTCCTTAATATCCCATTCTGACTTTCTTTTTACAAAGATTACACCTTATAAATATGTGCAGAGGAGAATATGTGTAATTAATTTTAAAAGCGCCTTTAATTTTAATGCAAACAAGTCTTTGCTCAGTTTAGTGCTGTGGCTTTAATCACAAAGTAGAGAATGTCGGTATATACATATATATATATATATATATATATATATATATATATATATATATATATATATATATATATATATTTATATATATATATGTGTGTGTGCGTGTGCGTGTGTGTGTGTGTGTGTGTGTGTGTGTGTGTGTGTGTGTGTGTGTGTGTTTTACTGATTACTGAACAAATGACGCAACTTTAAATGGATGGAGGAAGGTGTTATATCTTGCAGAATCAAAGACAATGGATTCCTTAGAAAAATTTTAGGATGGCGAACAAGAGCTATTAAACGAAGTTGTGGACTCGAATTAAAGACTCTCAACATGATGGACTGAAGATATTAAAATGATCTATACCAATTGAGTTGCAACGAGGCAAACAGATCAGAATATCAATTTTGTGAGGAAGCCTATATTCAGCACCGGGTGAGTAGGGGTTGATGGGGAATTAGACATAAACAATAGAAGAACAAACTGACAGAAGAAAACACGTAATAATGCTCGAAAGACATGGAAAACTAATTTACAAGCAGAAAAAAGAACAAGAAAAAAAATAAATGCAGAAGAAATCTTTTATTTTCTTTTAAAACCTTTCCAATTACTGCTTTGTTTATGTGCATGCTAAAAACTCGTCAGATAATTTATTATTAACAATTTAATTGTTTAAATGATTGCATCTCTTTAACTATTAGAGATATTTAATATTACTAAAATAAAAATTATTCCTTTTAAAAAATAATTATTTATTGTACAAGACGATAAAATTGTACTTTATCTTCGAGAGCGTTTTTTAGCGTCGAGACGCTAATTATGCTCGAGGAGATAATGCGATTTTATCGTCGTGTGCAATACAACATTTTTTTCTATAGCAAGACTTCAAGTTCAGGTGAAAAATATAATTTCAAAGAAAATTGTAATTTTTAGCACAAAAATCGCAATTGTGTTGCTCCGTTGCTAGGGATATGAAAAACTCTGTCAACAAATGTCAAACAAATGTTACGTTTTGGTTTTTGCGGAGAATATTGTTGCGTTTTGTGTACAAAGTGAATAAATCCGAAATTTACAGAAAACTTTTGACACAAGGAAAGGAAAACCTGCCATCAGATGTAGAAAATGCAGCGTCGGAAGCAGAAAGTTTATTGTTGCCACAAAAATCTAGGATGATGTATGAGAAAGAATACCAGTCTTTTAAAAAGTGGAAAAGCATTAAGAATTTCAATGGCGTGAGTGAAAAAATACTTCTGGCGTATTTTTCTGAAAAGTCAAAGAAAGCGATAATAAAATTGTGACATTTCTAAATTCAGCAAATTAACCACCTTACTAAAAAACCTGAGTGGAGGATACAAAGTAGTCCTGGTTTATTCAAATACTTTGAATCTAATAATGAAATATATACAAATAACAGTGCAGGACTTATAATGGGCAATCCTCTAAGCCCATTGCTCTCAGATATTTTTATGGATCATCTAGATAGAGACAAAGATTTCAGAACATCCCATATTCAAACAGTTTTTATATTGGTGGACGACCTACTGGTATGTTTCACAGGAACTAACAGGCAACTCAACCAATTTTTATCGTAAATTAATTCACTTCATAGTCATATTGAATTTACAATAGAAACAGAACAAAATCAATCCATAAATTTTTTAGATTTCAAAATTATCTGACTTAAAAACAAACATGACTTCTCCATATTTCATAAACCTACCCATACTGACACGACTATTCACAATTCATCATCCCATCACACATAACATAAACTGGCAGCCTATCATAGTATGTTACATAAATTAACAGAAATTCCGATGTCAAAATACAATTTTGAGACAGAATTAAATATCATTAAGCAAATAGCAGTAAACAATGGATACAACGAACAAACACTTAATAAAATGTTAAATCAAAAACTACACAAGAAAGCCCTGAACTTAGTATTTCCACCACCAGAGAAAAAAACCAGTACCTTCTGCTCGATTAAATATACGGGCAAAATATCAACAAAACTAGCCAAACCATAAAAAAGAAAAGAATAACACCAGCTTTCAGAACAAATAACAACCTAGGAAAATATATTAAAAACAACAAGAGCCAACATAAAAAACACTTACACAGTGGTGTGCACAAACTTAAATGTGGCGACTGCCCAAAAACTTACATTGGTCAAACTGGTAGAAATTTTAATAAACGAATAGCAGAACATAAAAGGGCTTTCAATAATAAAAAAACAGATTCTACATACGCACTTCACCTTCTAGATTATAATCATTCTTTTAATGACGAATTTAAAATTCTTCACATTCAAAATAAAGGCCTTAAGCTATCTTTGTTAGAATCTATGGAAATCAGCAAATTAAAAAACACAGATTTAATTCTGAATGGCCAGCTTGTTCATTCACACAAAAAATGTGAAAAATCGTCAAGTACCGAGTGGACATAAAAGTGCATACTTAAGATCACCTGGCTCCAAGACTATAAAGAATCTAAACATATTTATTTATTTTAATTGATAACAATAGTAATATGTATATACACTTGAACAGAGACTCTGAAACAAAAACCAAAGTGATTATCTGTTATCATTAGGACGTCAGCTAATTTTGCTGTAGTATACTGCGGAAAATAAAATAACTGCAAAAACAAGCAAACCAGTAAATTTCATACCAGTAAATTTCATTATTTTAAACTAAATTACTATAGGATGTATGCATTTGACATATCTGTATACAATAAGGAGATATCCTATAAAAACCAAACATTGGTTCTCAACAAACTAAGCTTCAACTAGTTCATTTATTTGTAATTATGACTAGCTGTTTTAATTATAACTAAAATTAAAATTATCTTCTAAAAATTATGACTAGCTGTTTTTTTCAAATCTAAGAGTATCCCTCTACAACTAAAATATTAAGCTAGGCTCTAGGACATTCTTAATCAATAGGGTAATTTAGTTTCTTTAATTTTAATTTAATGCCAGCTTCTAAAAATGCAAAACACACAATATGATTTTGAAATAAATAGTATATAACTGTGAATTTAGAAATTGTATCACTTAAATCTAGGACTAAATAAAATACAACATGCGTATACAAAGTTTTTTTGTGTTTATTTTACAGTAAGTAATCATAAAACTTCCTTATTTTTATTTTAAGAAATAAGTAAACAATGATTCTATTTTGGTATTAGAAATTAGCTCACTGTCGCTTGGGTTGTTTGTTTTTATGTTTTCTTCGATTGAATTTGTCTGTGTGTCTTGTTTTAGGTGGCTTCTGTCACCTCTTCAGGACGTGGTTTATTTTGGTTTGGGTGGTGGCACTGGTCTGTGTCGTTGGCACTGCTAGTGTTAAATTAGAAATTTATTACTTTCCTCCTTATATTGCTCTATTGCTCTCCACCATCTTTGCGATATAGAGATAGCATTTGACAACATCTTTTAAGAAGCAATCACAAAGACGATTCGTTTAAAATCAATAGAACAAGCTACAGATGGATAGATGGCATGCTGAGAAACTGAGTGATATATACAATGTGACTATAGGAAGAAGTGTCAGCACATGTAACTAGAGGCTTTTTTCGACATGGGAGTCTTATCTATTCTCTTGTAGAACAGAATAGAATCTGGTCATGGGTTGATAGCTAGATAGCAACGACAGACATCATGCTCTGGGTTATACAAATAATCTGGTCATCTTAGATCACAGCAAATTTAATGGTAGAGTCAGACATAGATCAGATAAAATAAAACAGGCTGCGACTGTAGCCTGAGAATATACTTTAAATGTAGGGCTTAAAGTAAGACCCCAAAAGCCCAAAATCACCAAATTTATCAGCAAGAGGATTTCGGACGGATTGGGTACTCCAAGCCCGAATTTATTTATAACCGCATTTATTTTAACAATCTTCCTTCCATTGAAACCATAAGTCAAGTGTATGTCTATTACATAATGGTCATGCAAGGAGACTTTTATTGAAGCTCTCTTTTAGCTAATTATTCAATAATCTCGAAACATAAACATAAATTCAAATGATGTTTAAAAATTACTTAAAACCTATTTCACTCTGATCTTAAAATCTACTTATTAGGTCTGTTTGTTTATACCGCTTTGGTATGCGTTCTTCACTACTAAGAGCAACTCACTGTCGAGCGCGTTCGACTGCACATTTATTCTTTCTCTGTATTTTCCCCGAAGTTTCCGATTACTTCATTAAAAACGTACATCATTCGTATAACTTTATTTTAGAACCTTTTAAAAATTTCTAAATTAGAATTATTTGTTGTACACCATGATTTTATCCCATAAGTCCAAACGGGTTTTGTTATAAATTAGTAGATAAGTAATAAGTTTTCTGTTGGTAGTTACGATTCTCTGCCCATCATCCAATAGAGTCTATGTATGTTGAGTCCAAGTTGTTTCCTTTTGGTAAAGATATGCTTCGGCCAAGTCAGTATTCTATCCAAATGTACACCTAGATATTTTGTGGAGTCTGCTTCTGTTAGATAACCAATAGAGCAGTGAGTCTTTTTGTGTAGACATGTGTCTGTCTGTTTTTTTTTTAAATGTGCCTCCAGTAAGTGGTCTTCCTACTGATCGACGGCAAGACAACCGTCTCTTGCCGTCTTTACTATTTTATTTGTTTTTATTCGGCTAATATGATCGTTCCATTTTACCTTCTATTTCTTACTCAGTTCATGTTCATCACCTTGCATCTACGTCGATATATGTACTTGTAGCTCTGTTTCATAGTAACTTACCATCATTTTTTTTAATTTTTCATCTCTGCTGTTTCTAACATCCCTTTTGTCCTCTCTGTGTCAAGTCGTGTTTCTGCCACGTACTTCATTATTGGTTTGATGATTATTTTGTGAATTCTGCCTTTCATTTCTTTCTGGATATTTTTATTTTTCCATATTGTTTCATTCAGGCAACCTGCGGCTTTGTTTGCTTTATTCACTTGATCTTTCACTTCTGTTTCGAGCTTTTTGTAGCAAGATAATGTAATGCCTTGATATTTAAACTCCATCATTTCTTCTAGTATCTGACCTTCCATTTCTAACCATGCATTTTGACTTTTTTAGGGAAATTAACATATTAAATTTTGTGGCGGTTATATTAAATTGGTGCAGCATACATTGTAAATCATCTTTATTTTAAGAGAGTAGTATTGCGTTGTCTGCATAGCAGATTATTTTAAGTTGTTTTTCTCCCATTTGGTATCCTTGTTTAGTTCTTACCTTTTTTTATTTCATCCATAATAATGTTGAACAATAGAGGACTCCGGGAATCACCCTGTGTTTTTCCATTGCCAGCATCAATAGGGTCAGTTAGTTTTTCTTCTACTTTTACTTTTATTGTGTTGTTTTGGTAAATATTTTCGATGGTTTTGATTATTCCTTAAGATATCTCCGTTGCATTTAATCCGGTTGTCCTCTAAAAGCTCACTAAACATAAATATGCCGATTTGTTGTATTTTAATGTTTTCTCTTGCACTAGCCTTGTTATTGTTCTGTTAGTGTTATAATTTTATTCAGTGTTTATTTGTTATCACTTTGGTTGGTTATTATAGTGTTTTTCTTAGTGTTTATTTGTTATTACTTTGATTGTTAATTTTAGTGTTCTTCTTCTTCTTTTACTTCTTCTTCTTTTTATGTATACATAACTCGTGTCTGCTTTTTAATATGCCTCCAGTAAGTTGTTATTCCATCATTTATGTGGTCTTCCTATTGATTATCTCCCTATTGGGGAACTGTCTCTTGTCTTTACTACTCTATTTAATGTCATTCGGCTTATATGATCGTTTTATTCTACTCGTCTATTTCTTACCCAGTCCTTGATGTTCTCCACGTTGCATCTGCGTCATATATCTGTACTTCTAGCTCTGCACCATAGTCTTTTACCATCAATTTTCTGAGTGTTTTCATCTCTGCTGTTTCTTATCCTTTTTTGTCCTCTCTGTGTCAGGTCGAGTTTTTGCCGCGTATGTCATTATTGGTCTGATGACTGTTTTGGTAAATTCTGTCTTTCATTTATTATCCGATATTTTTATTTCTCCATATTGTTTCATTTGTTTCCATTTTTGAAGATAGGTATTCGGATGCTTGAATTAAATTCTTGAAGAATTTTGTTTTATTCTATTATTTTTTGGATTAGTTTTAATAGTTGTTTGGTTAAATCTTTTTCTCTTCTCTGTACTGTAGAAGTGTGTTCGGTATTTTGTCCTCTCCTGGTGATTTTCTATTTTTTTAATATCCTTAATGCTTCTTTTGCCTCTTTCTCCTCAAAATGTATTTCTTCATTTGTCATCAGTTATGATGTTGGTGGTTCATTATCGTCACATTTAGCAAATAGGTATCGAAAGTAGTCTGCCCATGTTTCCTTCTAAATGTTATTAATATTTCGTTTATCTCTTTTCTTTGTCCTCTAATCATTCTCCATATTTCTTTTTGTGTTCCGTAGAAGTCGTGTTTTGTCTGGGTTAAAAAGCTCTGTCAGTGTTCCCTTTTTATTTGTCTCACTAAAGTATTCGTTTTATTTTTAATTCGTTTATAGTGGTTGTATACCTACTGTGTTTGGTATGTTCTGTATTTTAAAAAGCCCTTATTCTTTTCTTCGCATATTATCTTCACTTCTCCTCTAAACCATGGGTTTTTTTTAATGTTAGTATTCATTACTTTCCTCCCTCCAAGTGATTCTGTTGCTGCGGTAATTATTACTTTTGAGTTGTTTCAGCTTCCCCCGATGTTATCGTTTTTTAATATTTTATTGTCAGCGATCTTCTCTGATATTATTTTTCTGTATAAGTATTCCGTGCATTCCTTATTTAGTTCTTCGACTTTGATCTTTGTTTGTATTGACGCCGCTCTCTTGAGTGTAAAGTATTTCATTATGATTCTTGTTTTACATAATACCCTATAGTCGCTACCTACATCTGTTGAGATAAGGCATCTTACGTAGATTACTTTTGATGGATGGACATAATACATCATAGGTCTTTGTCAAGGGGTGTCATTAAATGTACATTTGTGTTGGTTTTTGTGGTCAAAAAATGTATTGTTTATTCTAGGTTCGTTATTCGTGCAGAAGTTTATCATCAGTTCTTCATTATCGTTTTTAACATTCTCCTTATGTTTTTGCTTAATTCTCATCGTCAAACTAAACAAGGTAAAAAAAACTTGCTTGCCTTTTAATTACAAGGGCTCTGAGTATCACACCAGCAGCAACTGTGGAGACTCTTCTGGATATCTTTTCTCTGCATATCTTTATCAGTAGACTGCGAGAATAACTGAGCAACGAAATGGTTAGAAGACTTGGAAACATAACAGTGTCATACTGGTGTGGGTGATGGGTTATCGGAAAATATACGATAATGAAAGAACTAATGAACTTGTAAGGAGACCATCAGCTGCAAACTGCTTTAATCCTGAAGAAAAAAGCCTGAATCTAAACACAATATAATTCTTACTGAAAAAGTATACCTGGCCAAGCATAGTGTTAAATGTATTTTGGATACATGTGTACTAAAAGAGCTAAACTACTGAGGAAGACAAGTAGGACTCAGCTAAAAATTATACCAGGCTTTCTTACTGGACATGCACCAGTTAAATCCGCAAATAATGGGGTCATATGTAACATAATTTCAAGGCGCTATATCGTAGTCCGCGAACACTTTTTGAAGACTACGAAATGACTTTAAATCATTTAATACCAATTCACAAGGAAGTAAAGAGTTTTTCTACATAGGAAGAGTAACCGACAGCATAAGAGCCACAGATTAGGACATACCAAGAATAAATGCATAATTACGTTCTTATATATATATATATATATATATATTGGAAGCTTAAAAGACAACATTTAGGTAAAAAAGACATATATTTATACACAAATGTTTAAGAACTTTATATAAAATTTCATGATCAAACAGAATAAATATTTTTTGCTCTATTACAGATCTAAACGACAAACGACAAAGAATATAAATAAAATAAACAAATGACAATAAATATGCAACATAACACAGTAATATTATAAAACAAACTTTAATTACATTGGAAGATGAATCAAGATTCAACTACAAGACGCAACGTATGCTTTTCAAGGAGTGATAAAACGAAGAAGAAGGTAAAATGTACTCAACTTTGCAGATGGTCAGAAAGAAAATTGAACTAAAGAAATTCTCAACTTTTTATTAAAAATTCACTGTTCATTCAACTGTAATAACTGCTAAAATAATATTATCCTTCAATATAGTAATCTACATAATATTAAACTTTAGTTATGATTTGTTTATTGCTTTATTAAATATTTATCACAGGCATTTTTATTTACGTTTTTTACGTTTTTCTGTTTTTATTAGGTTATAGTTTTTTTCCTTTGTGCTTTTTTAGTCGTTAGTCTTTAATATAACCAGTTATGATTTAAAGGCTTTCATTAGTCATTAGCCATCTAGTTTATTAAAATATCTTTGACGGAACAATCCACTAATTGATAAACATTAAGTAAGTTAGTTTTATGATCCTTATAGTAACAAATAAGTACACTTTTAATGTAATGTTTTACGTAAGTTCTTCGCTACTAAACAAACGCTAATGTCAATAATAATTGTTTAATCGACGTGCTAAAATGATATTGCCATGACAAGCTGAAAATGGTACTAATAAAGAAGCTGTATTTTTATTTTAAAAATGTCAACTTTACTATTAAATATATCAACAATTTTATGTTATGTATGATCTAGCATTTATTTACATAATATTGCACATTACAGCACATGCAGCGAAACAATATTCTGTATTACAATTGACATTGAAAATGTAAAGATACCTACTTTCTGTTATAAAGGCACTACGATAACATAAAAAATCGGTTATTCTAGTCCATTTAATCAAGTTTGTAGAGCAATTGTTTTGTTATTAATAGGTTTCTGAAAAAATTTAAAATGTTTGAATCAGGAGTCATATCTAATTTAATCTTTATGCCTAAATGATATTTTATTTTCGCTTCTGCTGCTTAATTCATAATAAATTTACCCAATATAATTTAAATAATGTTTATTATGAACAAGATAGTTATTTTAATATATTCCTGACTATCTGGCATCTATTAGCCGCTACTTTTCAAAACCCATTATAATTATTTTTTTGAAAGCCATTTGTTACAACCGATCGTAGTGCAGCCAGTTCGCTTATTGTACATCTATTTTTCGTGTTACCTTCTGGCTCAGATTTTAGTGTTAACAACTGTTTAAGTAGCCAGGACCGACGGCTTTACGTGGACTCCGAAGCCTAATGGCATGTCATTGAAATTAAGTCAGAAATTAAAAAATTTCTGATGGTTGGCGGGATCAAATCCGAGCCCTTTGGCTTGGTAAGTCAGTACCTTGCCACTTAACTTTGACTGCGGCCACCCCCTTTAATTATTTAAAAATTTGATAATTTCCACTAAAAACGATATAAACCACTTTACAAGGCAGTTACTTTCCGTTATTATTATTGTCTCCATTATTTATACATTTTAGAAAAGAAAAAATTATCTTCCATTTCCCTTTCTCTTCGCATTCTTGGGGTTCTAAATTGTCAGAAATAAAAGGTATATTAAAATAAATTCTACATAGGTTTCATATTTCGGTTACAGAGTATGCCATTATCGACTTGATTATCTCCATGCCCTTTGCGTAATGATCATCATCTTATATATCTTGTTAACACTACATATATATTAAAGCTAATAAAATTATATACTTACATTATAATTCGTGTTATTGTTCCCTACCATATATTTCTCAGCCTCTCTCCTTTATTTCGTAAAGGAACAACATATTTAATAATTATTTTATATAACTATTTTCTTAAGTTCCCAACAGTATTATGTCGGTCCACAGAATTTTGTTGAAAGCTGCTCTGAGTAAATTCATGGTTGTCATTTACGTGTTTCGACATCCCTGTGTTTACTAGTTTCTTTTTTATCTCCTTGTCATCTTGTAGAATTAATTAAATTACTGTATACTTCTCCGATTATTATTACAGTGGCTTTTATCGCAATATAATGTTTTATATTATAGGTATCACTAAAGACCACAATTCATTGTATGATTTTTTGGACAATCTCAGATAATGTCTGTAATCAAGTGGTTCTATTAATAATTCTTAAATTAAATGAAAGTGCAGCAATTATTGATTTTTTTTCTATCCAACTTTTAATCTAAACTCTAGAGCATTTTCTCTTATTTTTCACTATTTCGCGGTATGCTATAGCGATATTACACAAAATTTATAAAAATATAGACTCTTTCGTCGATCACCAATTTCTATGGATGTTGTTTATTTCATTGCTTATCGCTTATATATTTCAGCTTTTTCTTTTAAACAACTTAATGGCGGCTGGTAATAATTTTGAAACTTAACTGTTTTTCCCGTATGTTTTCCCTATGATGTGTTTCTTTAATATCAGTTTTTGTATATCGATATTTTTTTTTCGTATTTTACTATGGCCATATAGTAGATAACAAAGCGTTACTTACGTTTTATCGGATGTGTGATCGACATAAGAGTTTTTTTCTAAATGTCCCTTTTGTACAAATGGGACGAAAATGTGCCCCAAGATGCACGTACTGGTTTGTCTCTTATATTTTAGAAGATTTGAGTATTTTCGTCATCTTCTACAATCAGTAACAGTCCACTGTTCAAAAGAAATTTTAGCTTGTCATTAAAAAACAGAACAAAAATTGTACAGTGTACATTATTTTAAGTAAATTGTACAATAAAGTTTATTTTAAACACAAAGGGTATTAACCTTACAGTGCTCAATATATCATTATATGAAACCAACATAATGGAGTTAAAAAGTTACAAATATAAAATAAAATTAAATCCACACAGCGCCAAGTAACATAATCGATATACACCACTGTATTATATATTACATTATATTTATACTTTTTTAACGTGGTAACGCCGTATAATATTTTGTAAATCGTCCTAATAAATGAATTAAAAAACGAATCGTTTGACAATTGTGCTGATAGTAAAGTTGAATTTAACAGAGTTACATAGGTGGTTATTAGTAAAAATTTAGTGTATACAATAATTATATTTTTTGGTTAAAAGACATGAATAATTCACCTAACAAAATGTATACAAAAACTTCCTACGCTTTTAAAATTTTTCTAAATGGTTTTCTGCCTACAGTATGCTGCAACCTTTGAGATTACCAAACACTCTAATTTAAACAGTGTACAAAAGTGCACACTGTAATTCTGCGAAGACAGCTATAATTGTCACGGAAGAAATCAGTTGATTTATAGGAATACTACAATTGTACACTTGTAAATATATACTTGTAAATTGTACACAATATGCCCCACACATATTGCTACTGGTCTAATAATTTTGTAATGTCACAAATAAAAGCAATGATCAGCCAGCATACTTTTGGCCATATCAGAAAAGGTATTTATTTTACAGGTAACTCATATATTTACAAAGGTTAAAGATAAGACTAATTCTCAACCAGCTCGTCTTTATAAATTGTGATATGTTTTTGGATATTTAAATTACCAATTATGCGTCATGAACAATATTCATCTTTAGACAAGCATCTTTAATTATACTTACACCTTAAGTCACATAAGTTAAGTGGTGCAGATTACTTTGCTTATCGTTTTCGCTTAGAGTCGAAATTTACACTGGTCAATAAAGCAGAGCTCGTCTAAATCGAGAACCACGTTTGTACCAATGTGGTAATTGGATTACGTCGAAGACAATTCTAACAATTCGATTTCTGTCCACCTGTTTCAATATTAGTACATTGAGCTAACCGAGACATTTACTGATTGGGCACTATTAGAAAAAATAGGATTTCGAATTGCAAATTGTCCCCTTAGGTAATGAAATAATAATGCAAGAAGGAGTTACGTCCTACGAGTAGTTAGCAAATGCCGAAGGTGTTGATATATCTACCACTACTTGAGAAAACAATAAAACTGCTGCCTTTATATGTATTTTTGGTGGACCGTTGTCTATCCAGGAAGTAGTTAGGTAACAAAAAAGTCAATAAGTGAATCAAAATATCCTTTCCACATTTGATCAAAGAATACAATAAACACATGATCAGAGTAGACGTGTGTTCTTATTGAAAGGTACAAAATTAAACTATGGACTGAAGCACGCGAGGAGACCGTCCAGAAGTCAAAGAACAAGAAAGTGTCGTCAGGCTATATTTCTCCAAAAATAAATATTAGTTCATATACTTTATGACATTGGTTTACCTACAATAACTATCGAACCTCATTAAAAAAGTTAAATTGTACAACATAACCTATATTATACGCGACAAATGTGGATTTGGATTATATTTTAAAAAGAATTCAATTTGCTTTTTTGACTTTCATTAATAAAACTATAGTTTTATTATTATATAGGTACTTAGGTATTTTAATGCCCATATATACTTTTGCCAAATGCACTTTCTAGCAATTTTGATAGATTACTTTTTTTTATTTATTTAGAAGACAGTTATCCGTGTTTATTTTCTAATATAAAATGAAAAATTGAGCATTGCAGGGTTAGTGCGTATTATAGAGGTACAATTTTGTGCTCTTTGAGGGGTAGATGCAAAGTTTGGAGTTGGGATAATTTTTTGTCATTTTTTCTTGAATTGTATCAAAAAATTTTTCACGGTTACAATCATGCGATGTAGCAGTATAAAATATATAATATAATTAGGAGCAACTCGATTCTATAATATAAAATACTTAAACACTGTCGCACAACAGATTAATTTATAAAATTTGGAGACAATACATAAATCATTAAAAATATAAAGTAATTAATATTATTGCTTATTAAATGATAGGAATTAATTTTTGTTAATATAATAGTAATATGATTAGATTACTATACCTGGTAAATGGTTTCGTTTTGGGTTGTAGATTAAATGGACTAACGTCTGTATTAACCAACAATAAATATAGCGTTAGCGAAGATTAAATTTAATTAACTGGTAACAACAAAAATATCGGCAATAAAGTTTATCTGACATTTTTTAAAATTTCTAATCTAAAATTTTTCTCTTTACCCTATTTTTTGATATTGTAAATTTGGTTTAGCTGTAACCCATACATTTTATTATACGGTGCAAATTAGATAATATCTATTTATAGTCTTATTTTTATAACTTAAAATTAAAATACAATGACGATCAGCTTCACTTAGACTGTCTTTTCTTGTTTTAAGTGCATTAAAACGATAAAAGTGATGGATTCGAGTGTTACTTGATGGAAATTCATATTATATAATAATGAAACACTGAAAACTTTGTTTTCAAAACTTCCACAAAATTTATTATGATATTTTATCACTACAGCTGTTTCGGCAGAGTGCCTTTCTCAAGTGATCACTTGAGAAAGGCACTCTGCCGCTGTAGTGATAAAATATTATAATAAATTTTGTGAAAGATTTGAAAACAAAGTTTTCAGTGTTTTATTGTTAGATAAATTTAAAGGTAACGTGTGTAGATTTTGATATTATAGACCAATAGATGGCCACATATTTTCCGTAAGTAGCCTAAAAAATAAGTAGTAATAATATCTAAACATATGTTGAGTTCATATGTATTTCCCGCTTATTCTTTAAATTGCTAACTGAGTTTATCAAATGCGTTCGTGAAACGGATAAATAATTACTAATCTTCGAATAAATGTTACTCTTCCAATATCTGCTCGCAGATATATTTTTTGTTGGTGAATAGAACATAAATATGGTAACATTTACTGAAAAACATCAATAAAAACTTCATGCAAGGCACACTGGCGTACATCGAATAAGAAAGGGTTGCGCACTAACAAATAAGAGGATAGATAGACAGAGTAGGAAATTGAGTTAAGTAAATAGTATACAGGGCGTTCAAATACCTGCTGGTGCTCGGTGATAGTGTTCGGTGTCGTAGACGTGTTCAGCGAGTCTAACTGAGAGGTATACACAGGAAGGCAGGCATCTAGACCAAACAAACAGACAAACAACATACAGTCAGCGCTGCTTTTCTAAACACCGAAACACTTGTTGTTTTGTTTTAAAAATAATGCCTGTGGTTTGCTGAAGTCTAGAGCATTTTTTCGCATGAAAGGACTTGTACAATGTATTCAAAATATATAGACACAGTTTTAATTATTGTAACAAAAACAATGACTAAAACTTGTTAGAAAATGAATACCTCAATCAATTTTGATCAAAGTTAAATTGTTTTAATTTATTTTTCGGTTGCTGCTTACTTCCTTTAAAAGTTATTGAAACAAAGTCATTATTATTGCCTGCTATATACTATGTTATTTTACCGGCAATTCCTATGAATAGTTCATTCGATAATTATCAGTTTGTGATGTTTTTTTGCATATACTACCAAAACATTATTTACTATTATTGTAATAAAATTATAATTCTTTGGTGTACTTTATGTAAGTATATTATAATAATTACTATAATTATATTAAAAAAGTAGCTAAATTTTAAATTTGACTGGGTATGTTAGGTTTTCAATCCATCGTCTCTTATATTGCTTTCCTCTTTAATTTTTTCATTTTTTTTTATCTTTTCTACTGAATTCTAATGCTTTTTACTAATTCTAATATTTTAATTTTTGTTCTGGATTTTATTTTAATAGAAAGTTATTATTGGTATTTTTATGATATTGTTAATATTCATATCATTTGTTTATGTATGATTAACATTAATTTTTCAAATATTTCGATGAATATTATTATATCGTAAGGTTTTAGGTTTACATTTAAAAATAGGCTCAGTAAAGAGCTATTAATATTCTTTGATAGTAATGGTACATTATATTCAGGGTTTGTAACCGTAGTAAAAGGTATGAATTTTTGTCCACAAGGGCGAACGTAGACATACCCCTAGACGTCCCTCTGGTTGATAACCGATCCCTCTATCAATCATCTATTTATTATAGCATCGCCTTTTTTAATGTCTACCGCAGTTGTAGATAAAACGTCATAAAGAAATATTTCCAGACACGGCCTATAAACTCTAAAAACAATGTACTATTACAAAATACCGCTCGCGAAAGTCTTTGAAGTATTTGATGATTCTTTGTGAGGTGTGTGTTACGGTGTAATACTTTTGTTTAAAATTTGTGATAAACAATATTTATACTGGTACCAATAAAAAACCAACAATAATCAAAAATAAACCATTTTATTAATGGAATTTTTATACTTACGTATTTAACTACATTTTTCAGTACCACTTGTTTTGGTCATAAGTCAGACTAAGGTCTAAAACACATTCTTAAAAAATCAGCAAATGTTATAAGTAGATGTATTTCGATCTGTATAGGAAAATCAATGTGTTAAACAAAGAAAATCTTGGTGTAAAAATAGGTTCATGGGTAAAAGAATCGATTTATTAAGTGATATTTGTTAATTGTTTGTGCGAATTGATTAGAAAATATGTTTTGTGTATATTTGTATATTGTTGACTGTTTTATGTCGCTTGTTGCCTTGTGGATCATCTGTTTTATGTCCCAAACTATAATTGTTTGTGCTGTAATAATTTCTGTTAATCACTTAAATTATTTAGTTAAGTTTAATTTTTTCAATTAAATAAATATATTAAATAGTTTAAATTTTTGCACACAGACTGGAAAAAATTGTTTCTCTAGTACAATGATTTCTCTATTTTAATCGCTATAAATTTGTAAGTATTACTGTATATTAGTTATGGTATTTGCAAAATTTATAAAACTTTTTATAACAAAATGCAAAATGAGATAAAAATCGCAATTTTTACTGTAAATTAATATTTTTTTTGGAAATTTTAGATAATTTATTAAAATTATTTCAAACGTATTTCACCGAAATATTTCTGTTTCTTTTTTTGTGAAAAGATATGCATTGTTTATACAGGTATAGTTCGTCCCAAACCCTTCTTTCAGTGCGTCATAGTTGATCGAATTCTCTCTAACACATTAAGCTAGAAGTGACAGAAAAAAAAACGTGAGTCTGTAATTATTATACATAGAACTTAGAAAATTATTTTTCGTAAAGCTAATTCTACTTACGGATGTATAATTGGTTGGAGTTTAGAATACGCTAAATTAATATCCAATCAACGATGCGCATAAAAAAATATAATTTGACGCAGATTGTCTCGATTGTGACAGTATTTTTACAATGTCAACTGATAAAATGATAACTGTCATTCCAGGTTAGTATTTATCAGACATTTTACAGTGAAATATAATTTTGTATTTATTGTCATAACAATATTTTAAATATGCTGAAATATATCGAGAAAGAACAAAGACTAATATTAAAATTATTAAATTATTTTCAATTAGAAAAAGAGAGATTACGATCCTGCAACTGTCAAATTTAACTAAAATGTCATGCAATAATTCTCGACATTCTTAAAATCCTATATGACGTCAAAATTAGTGACGCACTGAAAGAAGGGTTTGGGACAGACTGTATATATGAATATGTTAAATGTAAATTGAGTCATTATTTTATTTAAGGCTAATTAAGGACAATTAGTGTATTGCTAGGCAACGTAAGGATATAATCCAAGATTTTAATGGTTGTTTTAGATTTAACTTTCTTAGCGACTAAGTATTTATATTATGTTTATATGGGATTGAGCCACGATTGGTATTAAATAATAAAAATTACATTTTGTGTTTTTCTTGTTTTAACTTTTCAAACACTCGTTTTCAAAAATTAAAAATAAATTAAAATTTAAAATAAGGAAGTTATACACATTTTGTTGTTTGGTTGTTTGTTGTGTACTGTTAGCGGTTGACCAAATTGACAAATAAGTCAACTCGGCGTCGATCTTGTGGCAGATAGCCATGGTTTCAGTTTTTTACCTTAAGGATATCAAATTCTAATTTGTTGTGAGTTTACGTGTTGTGTATTTTGTGTTGGTTTATTATGTATTGTTTATGTAGTGATGATATATCTTTGACCTTTTAATGATCTATTAATGTTTGTCTATTTTTGTTGCTGATTTTCTTTAGTATTGGCAACAAGAGATGCTACTAATGGGTTTTTTAATTGTGGCTTAATCCCGTATTAACATAGTATTAAAGTATTATTATTTTTCGATACAAAGGATCGCATTATTACTCATTCTTACCTTTTTAAATAGATTCTATATACAGGGTTGGGATAAAGTATGGAACCAACTTAATATCTTTAAAACAACCAAGTATTCATAAAACTTTGCACGCAAGTACAATGATACATAGCGCATCTGACGCCATATTTTTATTAGGAGTCTTATATACCAGCAACTTATTTAATTTAAATAGGACACCCTGTATATTTTTGCTGATGTTAAAAGAACTTGTAATTCGTATTTCATACATACCAAGTTTGCCAGAAAAAAAATTGTGAAAACAAGAAATAACTCATTTTACAGTTAAAGACAAATTTAATTTATTTACCATGCCCACTTTGCCTACCCCCCAGTGTCGAGTGACTGTACTGAGGAGGAGGCAGATTAAGACCTCAGTGCCGTTTGACGATTCTTGTATTTCAACAAAACAAGATACTGGTACGTCACGAGTGAGGGAAGTAGGCATATTGAGACCCCCAACTCGAACGGAACCATGACCCTCTTTATAATGGCTTCAAAGTGGGTGCCGAAACGTCGAGTTTTAAACTCTCAACGCAGTTCTTCCCGAGAACTTATTAAGATATATATATATATATATATATATATATATATATATATATATATATATATATATATATATATATATTTATATATATATATATATATATATATTTTTATATATATATATATATATATATATATATATATATATATATATATATATATATGAAGTAACAAGAAGTCCAGAGACCTCTCTGATAGTAAATTAGGTGAACCGCAAATTCAAAGCCTCTTACTAGAGACTTTTAACGACGCTAGAAGTATCTTTTTACTTCAACATGCATCTACGATTCACCTTTGAAAATGACTATCTTTTTCGCTCTTTACGTAGAGAAAGACGTTTAAATGAAAGTAAAAGATTGCATTTCATTTCAATCGGAACTCCACTACTGCTCTACACGTGTTTCGAGTTATTCAACTTATCATCAGAAGCACTTGTGGAAGTTCAACTGAAATGAAATGCAGTCTAGTATTTGGTTATTATAACCAAAATAACAGCCAGGTACGCTAGCAGCGACATCTATACGAAGTAACAAGAAGTCCAGAGACCTCTCTTATAGTAAATAAGGTGAACCGCAAATTCAAAGCCTCTTACTAGAGACTTTTAACGACGCGAGAAGTATCTTTTTACTTCAACATGCATCTACGATTCACCTTTGAAAATTACTATCTTTTTCGCTCTTTACGTAGAGTTGATGAATCGTAGATGCATGTTGAAGTAAAAAGATACTTCTAGCGTCGTTAAAAGTCTCTAGTAAGAGGCTTTGAATTTGCGGTTCACCTAATTTACTATCAGAGAGGTCTCTGGACTTCTTGTTACTTCGTATAGATGTCGCTGCTAGCGTACATGGCTGTTATTTTGGTTATAATAACCAAATACTAGACTGCATTTCATTTCAGTTGAACTTTCACAAGTGCTCCTGATGATGAGTTAAATAACTCGAAACACGTGTAGAGCAATGGTGGAGTTCCGATTTCCGATTGAAATGAAATGCAATCTTTTACTTTTATTTAAACGTCTTTCTCTACGTAAAGAGCGAAAAAGATAGTAATTTTCAAAGGTGAATCGTAGATGCATTTTGAAGTAAAAAGATACTTCTAGCGTCGTTAAAAGTCTCTAGTAAGAGGCTTTGAATTTGCGGTTCACCTAATTTACTATCAGAGAGGTCTCTGGACTTCTTGTTACTTCGTATAGATGTCGCTGCTAGCGTACCTGGCTGTTATTTTGGTTATAATAACCAAATACTAGACTGCATTTCATTTCAGTTGAACTTCCACAAGTGCTCCTGATGATGAGTTGAATAACTCGAAACACGTGTAGAGCAATGGTGGAGTTCCGATTGAAATGAAATGCAATCTTTTACTTTCATATATATATATATATATATATATATATATATATATATATATATATATATATATATATATATATATATATATATATATATATATATATATATATATCTATACAGGGTGTCCTAGAAAATAGTGCGTTCCTTAAAGGTATGGGCTGAGTGTAGCATTTAAAACAAAAAAGTCTTATAACATTTTTTTATAAAGTCAACCGTTTTCAAAAAAAAATATAATATTAAATTTAATCCATTTGGTTAGTGTCCACAGAAAAGCAAATACATCCGGCAACGTTGCGCTCCAAAAGGTATGGGCAGAATGCGATAGTTTAATTTATTTTGATACAGAAAAGGTATATTATTTGTAAACAGTTGTAATTACCCGTAGCTCAAGAATAAATAGTATTGTCATGTTTTCGATTCGCGAGTATCACGATATGTTAATTACGTACGGTGAAGCCCACTGTGACAGTAATAGGGCTGTTAGACTTTATGTTGAACGCTATCCCGAACGACGACATCCTAATGCCCGAAGTTTTGTGAACGTGTCCCAAAGGTTATTAGAGACGGGTTGTGTGATACCTAAAAAAACTAGCGGTAGAACACGAAGTAACCGTAGACTTAATGCAGAAGATGTGATTTTGGATATAGTCAGTAATAATCCAAGAGTAAGTACTCGATCTGTGGCTAGAATGGTTGGCTTTCAAAAACCGTTGTTCACAAGACATTGACGGAACAACTGTTACATCCTTACCATTACCAACGAGAGCAAGATTTACACCAAGGCGATTTACCTCAAAGATTAAGATTTTGTAGATGGTTTCAAAACAAAATTGCCAGAGAACCCGAATTTCCGTGCAAAGTGTTGTGTGCAGATGAAGCTTGTTTTACGAGAAATGGTGTCTTTAATTTTCACAATTGTCACATATAGGGTGATGAAAACCCGTATGCTATACGTAGGACAAATTTTCAAAAACAATTTAGTATAAATTTATGGGCTGGGATTATTGGTAATTGTCTGATTGGACCGTACGAACTTCCCAGAAGATTGAATGAAGAATCCTATTTAAATTTTTTGCAGCATGTTCTACCGATACTTCTTGAAGACGTTTCGTTACAAATACGCTCTGAAATGTGGTTTCTTCATGACGGAGCTCCAGCACATTTTACGAGACATATTAAAGATTTCCTCGACATCACTTTTCCTCGTCATTGGATCGGTAGAAATGGACACGTTCTGTGGCCACCCAGAACACCAGAATGCAATGTTATGGACTTTTATTTTTGGGGACATCTAAAATCATTAGTATACGACAACCAGGATGAAATTAAAGCAGAAGCTCAATTGCGACAACGAATTTTTGATGTTGCTGAAATAATCAGACATAATTTACATACTTATAATATTAAGAATAATCGGATTCGTCGAATAAACGCGTGTATCTGTGAAAATGGTGGCCATTTCGAATATTTATTGTAATCATAATTTTCCATGTAAGTAAAAACAGTATTCAAACTTTAATTATTAAATATTTAATAAAAACAAATACATGCTTTTTCTCTATCACTGTTATCAGTATCAATACATATTATGCCTAACGATCAATGATTCATGATAGCTGATTTACAGTAATTAACGAAGAATAACAAGGAACGCAACGTTGCCGGCTGTATTTCCTTTTCTGCGAACAATAATCAAATGGATTAAAATTAATAATTTTTTTTTGAAAACGGTTAACTTCATAAAAAAATGTTATAAGACTTTTTTGTTTTAAATGCTGCAATCTGCACATATCGTTAAGGAACGCACTATTTTCCGGGACATCCTATATATATATATATATATATATATATATATATATATATATATATTAAAATCTAATAAAAAGGATAACACAATAAGTGTGTGAGTAACCATGCGACCCTTTATGTAGAAAAATATTAATACTTAGTCGCTAATAAAATTAGATCTAACTACACCTTGAAAATCTATATATGTATTTATATATATATATATATATATATATATATATATATATATATATATATATATATATATATATAATATATATATATATATATACATATATATATATATATATATATATATATATATATATATATATATATATATATATATATATATATATATATATATTATATGAACAGAACATCTTCATTAACTGGACAAAATTGAGACGACTACAACATGTTTTTAAATCAAATATCCAGTATATATTGTCAGTCGTAACATATAAGGGCTTTCAACAACACCATAATACATAAACGTTAGGATTTCATTATATGGTTTTCATTTACCGCATTTATCGTAATCTTAAAATCGTCAATGGAATATAAAACAACATTTTTTTTCTTAGATTACTAAAAATATTTCGTGTAGCTATACAATTTTATAATTTGCTATCAAAATAAATCGATTAAAATCTGCGTAATCTTTTGACAGTTGTTCTGTGGCTGTATCTTCTAAATCCGGAATTAAATTGTGAGCCGCAATTATTAAAAATAAATTCAAGCTTTCTTTATAATTTTCATTAAACCAAAACTTTTTCCTTATTGTCTTCCTTTTCTTTTAATTTTCTTTTCTTCGCCTTCTTTTCCATCATCTGCTGAGCTGAGTATTGAGAATTATGGATGTCATGATCAGCTAATTTGAAGAATTAATATTATATATATATATATATATATATATATATATATATATATATATATATATATATATATATATATATATATATATATATATTTCTCCCTTTTATGCAAATATTTCATATATTTTTTATTTATAATTTTTCTGATCTTCTTTTCAACCTTCCATATTATTGTCTCCGCCTGTCTGGCAAAAATTTCTAGTTTGATAGGTTTCTTATAACTTATATCTTTTCACTTATAGTTAATAAAATAATATGAGATTCAAATTTCAGTCCATTCTTATTGAGGTCATCCGTTATTGAGGTATTGTACCTGTATACAGTGTCGGCTATAATGATGATCACAATAACAGGTGTTACACCTATTGTCAAAGCTACAGAAATATGTGAGACAAACTAACTATAACAACCATGAAAATAGCGGTATTCATACTTTATTTATTCTTCTATTTTCTTGTCACTCTCTATTGAGTATTCCAATTTGTAAAGCTATTGCCTAATTTTTGTCATGGGACTTAATAATATTCGGTATTATTATTAACATTAATATTTTTTGACAACTAACATAGATCAACTAGATCTAGACATAAAAATTAAACGGAAAACTGTAACTAGAAAATGTAGTAAAATAAAAAAACATGGCATCAATTACCTTACCATAGATTCTCCGAGGACTACGAATTCTTTTATTTTTCGGAAGCCATTTGCAAAACTGCACGTCAGTGATGAAATATCTGATTTTTTTCTATTTTTAGTAAGTCTAAATTATGTAGTGTCGTCTGGTACTCCAAACCAGTTTCTAATATTTTTCAGTCAAGAATGTTGTTTTAAACCAGGTCCTCGCTTTCGCTCAATTTTTCCTTGTACTATTAGTTTTAAATATCGAAATCTCATGTACACGTATCCTACGTACGATATGTTAAGATTTTCTGTTATGTTTAACAATTGTCTTTCTACACCACTTTTTAAAACTTTATCATTTGTGAGGTGAGTAGTCCATGGAATCTGCAGCATTTCAAGGTTTTGACTTCATACAAAGTCTTCAAGTATCTCAAAGTGATCAAATTTTCACTCCATGTAGCTTGATAAGCCCCACATAACATTTAAAAACACGTATTCTGCTACTTAATATTAAGTGCCTAGAGAGAAAAAAAAATCTTAATTTTAAAAATTGTTGTTTTGGTACAGCTTATCCCCCATTTATTTCTTTAGCACAATACCATTTCTCATTTAATGTAGCTCCGAGCAAGTCAACCTCATTTAAATTTATTCTTATTGACTCTGGATGTATTATGCTGTTGTTTACTCATCTGTTACACCGAAGTCGTTATTTCTGCTCAAGACAATTGTTGATCTTAATACCTTGAGCATCATTTAATAAAGCTAGTTAAAATATGTTCTAAACATAAATATTAAATAAAATATGAGAGAATATTTTGTTAAAAGTATATTGAAAGTGTTCGTTAATAAATCGTTATTAACGAGGATTTTTGGTGATTAGTTCCAATACCTTTTATTGTTCTTATACAATACCAATAACCTATAACTGTTCTACAAGTAGCCCATACTTAACATTCCCAAAGGCCTTTTGATAATAATTTGTTAGCCCCAAGCCAATGCTTTGATAAATACATTCTCTGTTTATTCTCACTCATATTCTCACATTTTATGTATATTCTCAAATGGATTACCCTCATATACGCCTTTAGAGCTTGACTCAATAAAATTAATCTTTAGTCATCATAAACTTTGAAAGTAGTAGAATATTTTATTAAAAATATTTTATTAAAAAAAAAATTTAAATGAAAATATTAGAATATTTTATAAAAAATATAAAAAATTAAAAAAACATAAGTTGTTTAATATCGACCTGTTTTTCAAAATTGCTTTGTAAACTTCGTCATAAGTTGGGCTTTTAACGCTTTTTAATTGATTTACTGCATGCCTAATTTCACATTCAAGAATTTGTGAACAAATGGTTTGTTCCATGTTATTCATACAATTATTTACACATTGGTCATTAAAAAGATTCTCCGCGTCATTTTGCTAAGTTACCTTTAGTTCTTTTGTGTCGAATATGATACATGTAACTTTTTTATGAAAGTTAACTGAATCGTGCAGTTACTGAAGTCTTTCTGCTTCGTCGCATTGTTCGTAAATCCATTTATTTCTCTTAAGCTATTTAAAAGGATTTAGTATATTATATTTATTATTAATACTATCCAGATTTAGCCATACGGCTCACACTCCCTCTAAGGAAAAAATTCACTCATCCCAGATACCTACGGTATTAAAACGATTGAGCTCTGGTGGGACTCTTTCCATGTTATCGAGCTCTAGGTGACTTGGTATGCTGGAGTATCTCCTAAAAATGTTCGTACACATCTAGACGTCATGAGGAGTACAGCTTTCTGCATGTCCTTATAAAAATGTTCATTTAGACTCAGCTATTATATGTTCTCTAGGAGATTTTTGGGAATAACACTAGTAGTAGATAGATGTCTGGGTACTTTCCAATCTCCATTGTCTCCAGATTTGTATTTCTAGATCTCTGTACTTGGCTATTTTTTCGTTGTATTTAACACGTAAATTATTGGTGTTGGATATATAGTATAACTTGTAGTTGTCATTTTCAAGCATTCTGTCAGGGACGTATTGATAATAAGGAAGATATTTCCTGCTGTCAACCAATAGTTCGATGCTTTATTATCGACATATCCTTGGCTGATCTCATTAAGATGTCACCCATGCAGAGGTTTACTCATCCAAGTTCGAATTTTTTCTTGCTTAGTCAAGTGGTCAAGCGCATTTCTTGATCCCTCAGTTTAAGTGGCGTTGTATCATCTGCGCAAATTGCTCGACGTAAAGAAGATGTCTCAGCCCGTACCTGAAAATAAGTTCTTAAATTAGCAACTTGTTTATCCAGTTGCTCACCTATGTCCATAAGTCCTCCTCCCCCTTGATACCGCGGTAATGTTGTTCTCTCTACTGCACTGCGCGGATGGTGATTTTGCGCCTTTGTGAGAAGTGTTCTTACTTTCCGCTGAAGACCCTCTATATCCGTTTTTGACCACTTTATAATACCAAATGAGCTGAGCGCGGAACAGGCGTACGTATTTAATTTAAACAAATTTTTACTATTAAGATATGACCGATTTAGTTGTCTTACTCTTCGCACGAACTCCGAAGTTAGTTCAGTTTTCATTTGTTTATGGTCAATTTTCCGCTCTTACCTTACTCCGAGATATTTGTACATATCATTTCCACCTATTGCCTCGACTATTATTATTATTATTACATAACAAATGAGAGCAGAGGTGCGAGCTCCTATTATGCCCAAAAAAACAAAGAAAAATATTATTTAAAAGCTAGTAGCATTTATCAAGTGGATTTTTAATTAATCGACGTTTATTCATTAAATAGAAGATTATCAGCCATCCTTGGTTTCATCTGTTCCCGCTTTTGTTGCCCAAAGAAATTTTCAGTAGCTGGATATTTCTTTTGAGCATATTCCAGATATCATTGGATGCATTTTGTTAGCTGGAGTTGTCTTCCTGGCGTAGGTTTTCTATTTTTGCCTTAATTTTGGCTTATATTAACGGCATATCATGTCAACAATATTGCATGTGTGACTGTTTCTCCTTTCTGTTAATAATTTGCACCAAAAACAAAAGTTAGTAATCAGCGAATTATGATCTGAGCCTATATTCACTTCCAAATATCCTGCAATACGTGTTATGCTATTTTGATATATTTTGAGAATCATAACATAGTCAATCTGATTTTTCTCTTTATCTTTAATATGTGATTTAAACCAGCCTAAAATAATATTATTGTCTAAGAAAAGAGACAAAATAAATTGCAAAAATTGCATCAAAAACATGACGGACAATATAATAAGAAAGAACATATAGGGTTTCGAAAACAAAATACGGAAGGAACAAAAAATAAGTAAGGGAGTAACAAAGCTGATAAATTTCTTCAACTCTTCTAAATATATACTTAGAAAACAATGCTTAAAGCAAAAATGGTATTACTGCAAACAGCTGGTATTGTGTAAATCAGTTTCACATAAATGTCAACCATAAAATTACAAAAAAATTAATCCAAGGATAATTTTGAAATTTTACATAAATAGCAAAAATCTAGAAAGTTATATTTGTGTTTCAAACTTTACAAATACTTAACTTAAGGTTATGGATCTGCTCTTAGATGATCAAATATTCCCCAAAAATCTCAACAACTTAATTGTTCTAAGGAAGTTGTGTATTGATACATAGATCAATGTAACAAATTAATTCAGTGGAAACTCACAACACAGTTTGTTTTATGTAAACTTCTCTTTAATCAGTTCAATCACATATTTGCTACACAAGTATAGTATGCTTAGCCTCTTTTGAATATTTCTACTCCAGCTTTTCTGCGTTTTGCTGGAATTATAATAATTTTTCGGTTTTTAATTCTTTTCACGTTTCGTTTTAACTTTGTGCTTTTCTGTTTACTTGGTTTTTCTTCATGTGGATATGCTGACTCTTTCTTTTCCTGTCAAGTTGAAATTAAGGTTTCTCTCGTAATATTGCTATAAAATTTTCTGATGTGTGACGTATCCAATATTCTCCTTATTTTTTAAATTCTGTTACGTTAGCTAAATGCAGAGTACAAAATTTAAAGTAAGTTAGCCAAATGCATACTGAACTAGTAGAACATTATAATTTCTCTGAGTAAATTTAAGCTTTATTTAAAATTACTTAAATTTATTTAATTTAAAGCTGATTTATACTTTAAAAGACATAAAGTCTAGCTAATTAGATCTCCAACAACTATGTCTCCAATGTTAAAACATGTTAAGTTATTATTAATAATGCTCAGTAATACCTAAAGTACAGTGAAAAATATCTCAAAAAGACTATGAACTATTTTGTCTAAGGTATCGAAATCAACATAATCATCATCATATTTGGCTTAAAAATCCTTCGTAAATCGTGGCCTGCTCTAAGATTCGTAGCCATTCTGTTCGATGTCTGGCGACTTGTTGCCATCTTCTGATTTTTAATACCCCCAAGTTGATCTCAGATCCATCTAACTACCTAATTCGCGGTTGGACTCTGCTTCTTCTTCCTACAGGTATTTCTGTCGTTAGCTTTTTAGCAATCATATTGTCTGGCATTCGTATTTTCTGTCCAGCCCATCTAAATGATTTTAATTAACGTTACGGCGACTAGTTTATTAAAGAGTTGATTTAATTCGATGATATATCATTTACGTCACTTTCTCTGGTTGTTTTGCGGAAATATTTTGTGGATTATTTTACGCTTGAATATTCCCAAAAGTATTTCATCCTCCTGCGCTAAAGTCCATATTTTTGCCCCATATGTAAGCTCGGCAGCGTTTTCTGTATATAATAATTTTAGTTTTTCTTTGGATGATTCTTGAGTGGAACTGTTTATGAAGTCCATATTATGCCCTATAAATAAGGTTTATTGCTTGTTCTGTTAGTAGTTAAAGTAAACAATAAACGTTTAAATGATTAAAAACGTCAAAATATTCTTTGGTAATGTTAAATTATGCATCTTAATGACGCTTAATTGGACCGTGGCCAAAAAATTTAAGAGACTTAACTCTTAAAGAAAATGTTACCACAAGAAAAACAAGAACCATGTGCAAAAATCTCTTAGGGTTGCTTTATTGGATAAAGTGTATTTTTTTTGTGTTCCCTTGGATAGTCATGTTCTTTGTTACTCAGACAATCTATGGGAAAATTATGAAATCGTAAAATCGAATTTCGTGGAAACTAAAAACCAAAAATATGATAAAAGGATTCCAATATAATGATGTAAAATTTTTATACAAATCCACCATTAAGGACATAAAAAAATCCAATTGGCAAGAGCTAACTAACTACGGAAGAACAAATGGAATTCATACCGTATATTATGTACCGTATACAGTTACAATAAAAGAGGAACCAACAAGGTGGGAGGGCAAAGTGGAATATTCTTGTCTAGGAGTAAAAATGTTTATTTTTTTATGTATTGTCTCTTTAATGCAATAAATCATGTCTTATGTTTTTTACCTTAACTACCTCAAGCGATGAATAAAGCTCTTCAAACAGGTCTGCTTGAGGTTTGCTTGCAGCATTTTAGGATCTTTATTGAGATGCTCTATATTGTCACATCTTTTAGTTAGTTATTGGGCATTCTTAATGATAATATGATGTCCTTCTACATTTAGGCAAATTGTTATTGTTAAGCTAAAATATATGCCTATTAATGTTATTTGAACTTACATGTTTAAAAAAAAACCATTATCAAAAAAGTATTCGACTAATTTTCTGGAGTTATTGATAGGCTATCTTCTTACCATACGTTACCGTTTAATATTAAGTAAATATGATGCTATACCCTTTCTATCTTTGTAAAAACTGGTCATCTGTTTTTGTATTTCATTAAATGTGGTAGATATATTTAATATATTGTTTCATTATTTGTTAAATGTTGAATTTTCAGTATTTGACTGGTTTGCTATTAAACGACTGGTATATAACTACAAGAAATCTTGCAATTATGTATAAAAAATGAAAATAACATTAATTGGAATAGGAGAAACTTAATAGAATATCAAATTACTCATTTTTTTAATGGCATGGAGTAGGTGTCAATCAGCCAGTTGCAACATGAATAGAACCTCAAACACAAAAACCGTAAAGTTCATAAAATATCAATAACGAAGAGTTGAAATTAAACATTAAAATCAATTTTTCGTCGACCGTCCATTTATGGACGGATGTTATGGATGTTATATTTTAACACCCTCAAAATCATTGATTATTGACCCCTATTAATAAATGATTTTTTATTAATGAACGATTTCATTATAGGCAACACAACATACATTGCTTGCATAAATTAATAATTCCTTCCGTTATTGCTAAATTCTTAAGATTAGATTACCCGCATCTCTACACTGGACATTGTTTTAGACGTTCTTCTGCCTCAATACTGTGTGACAGTGGTGCAGACTTTTCAGCTTTTAAAAGACTAGGTGGCTGGAAATTGACTGCTGTAGCAGAAGGTTACATAGATAATTCTATGCAGAATAAACTTGAGACGGCTGAATAACTCTTGGGACAAAATACCACTAAATCTTGTCAAAGTACTTCGTTCAGCACCACCGCTTCTTCTTCTATCACAGAATTTACAGAGGTCCAAGAAGACTTAAATATAAATTTGTCAAAATGCTATACAGCAGATAATAATTTACCAATACCTTCCTTTAATTTCAGTAATTGGACTATTTCGAATATTAATGTTTATAATAATAAAACTACCACTAAGGAAAATTAAACTTTGAATAAAGTTAATGAAAGCTGAAAAAATTGTTGTTTATCGTTATGTAAATAAACATTTAAACTAAGATATCTTTATTTCTGAAAAGTACGGTCGACGGAAAAGTTTTGTAACGAACTCGTGAATTAAAATGGCGATTAACAATCTCGAACATTAACGCGCTCGCTCCGCCCATGCGTTAAAATATCTCAATTGTTAATCGCTCTTATTAATACACTTGTTGGTTAAATAACTATAAAGTATATCAGAAACTTTTAAAAACTCTATATCAAAAAACCGCTGAAAAAAGTGGAAAATCTAAAAATATTATAGAAAAAGACATGAAAGCAGTTCTGAAAAGCACAAGCATATATATATATATATATATATATATATATATATATATATATATATATATATATATATATATATATATATATATATAATATATATATAAACAAGATATGGTTCTTTTTCTTTAACTGTTATTACTTTTTAAAAGTTTCAACTATACCATTTTCTTAGGTTTTTAGGCAAGATATTCGGTCTGATTCGCACATTATTCTATCCTTTATTTTGCCTTGGATTATGAATAGTAAGATGCCATATTTTTTCCACATATATGTCCAAGATACGGTTTTTTCTTTCTTTTATTGTCTTTTTAATATATATTTTTTTCTTCATTTTTTTAACACTTTAATTTTGGCATCTATTAGATCTTTAAAATCCTTCTATGGGACACTATATTACTGTATATGTAATATTTAGTAAATCGTATTTTTAAGGCTAAGGTCAAATCCCTACTACAAAAACCTTTTTTATTTTTATAAAGTTGTCACGTGCTTTATTAATTATAACTTTTATTTTAACATTTAATATTTCGGTCTGTTAACTTTCAATTATTAGGGTTTCGTTAGTATTGTTGTTCTTACTAATTTTCTTGATTTCTGGTTGTTAAGAGTTGGTCCATATTGTCCAATACCTCTTATTGTTTTATTCATTATTCGTTTTGTACGGGAACATTTAGCAAACCAAATTAAACCCAATATGCTCAAAGATGAACAGCTCTTTGAATAACCCCATAAGTAGACGAGATCAAATAATTATAAACCGTTTAAGAATTGGTCATACTGCTGTCACATACAAATTTTTATTCAGTAAAGATCCACCGCCAATTTGCAATAACTGTTCCACTTGATTGACAGTGAAACACTTCCTGCTTGACTGTCCATTATTCCAAAATCAAAGAAGAGTTTCCAAGAATGCATGGAATCTCAGATGAACCCAAATCCGTCTTGACAGATAAAAATTTAAATGTATTAAATTATTTAAGAGATATAAAACTGTATTATACCATTTAATGTACATAATCCTTAAAACTATTGTGTTTGTCATCCCACTAATAACCCTGCGTGGTTGATGTGTAATAAATATTTTAAATACAAAAAAATGCATTTATAATTGTGGATATGTGGATGGCTATAGAAAATTAACAAGGAAACTTTGACATTCACAAAATTGTTATTTTGTTTATTTTTCGTAGCATTCTTTCACAATTAGAAATTAATTTGCGAGTCAACCTTTAAACCCTAATAAAAAAAAACACAGGATAGAGACGAATTTGCAGAAGTCATTGCCGACCTCCATTAGAGACGGCACCTAAAGAAGATCTTATTATTATTACAGACGTCTTATCGGCTGAATTAAGTAGTGAAGTGTCCTCATCTCTGCTAGTATTTACTATAGATACTGCCATTTTACTTTATCGAAAGTCATTGTGTAATCCACAAATCATATACGCACAGGAGTATTAAATTGAAGATTGTTTCGATTAGCTGTCTGACATTAAACATTATGTTCTACTGTGCCTTTTCCTGGGGCAATAGAAAATATTTATGTCTATGTATTACATGAAATAGAATAATGCTTGTGTGCCATATTAAGGCAACCACGCTGTAGTTGCTACAATCTAGTGGGTTTCGGCGTGTGTAAAATACTGTTCGGTACTATTTGCATTATTTTGAATTTGCCTTCTTTAATAGCCACAGAAATCTCTATTTGCACGTGGAATATTTCCTGTTTCCTCTCTTTGCTTAGAGTGTTCGTAAGGAAGTACTTTTGCTTCTGGTTTTGAAATTTCTCTATGCAATCCTTTCATAGTGGAAGGCCATGCTATTCGGTAGCAAAAACATGACAAAACTAAACAAATATTATTCGAAAAACATAGGATAAATCGTATGTTCGTCAGAAGAAACAATCAATAATATAAATAACAACCAATAGTAATAAAACTAATAGTAATAAAAAAGGTGGTAAATTATGCAGGTGTACTATATAAAACTGTCAACTATCGTTAAAGTAAACTAATTAAATAAAAATAAGAATTACGTCTAAACTGTTTAATGTTCTTTAAGGTCTAATAAGTTATGATTTAGAATTATTTATGGTTATCATGTGTAATGATCTGGTCTACAAAAGCTAATTGCTTAGAAAGTCTTTTGTTAATAATGACTTAGTTAAATCTATATATATATATATATGTATATACATACATATATGTATATATATACATATATGTATATATATAAAGGTATATGTATATACATACATATATGTATATATATATATATATATATATATATATATATATATATATATATGTATATATATATATATATATATATATATATATATATATATATGGGTTTTTCTAACGTTGACAAACCCTTTCCAATAGACGGTGTTGGTATATTTTATATAAATTTAAACTCATATAGTTCCAGTAAAGTAAAAATATTCATTTAAATATTCACTATTTCAGATTTATCCCCACGACATCAATTGTGTCAATTTGACCAAAAATTTCGAATACATTGTACATGCACACGAAAACAACAAGTGGTTTTGTGTAAAAATCAGCATAAAAGAGATAGAGATAGAGCTAGCAATATGGCAAACCATTTCGTTTAGTGCATATCCGAACATAAAACAATTAAAGCTGGTCCGAGTTTTGCATTTCATTCTAACCAAAAAACAAATGTGAATTTTAAAAATTCGAATAAAAGCAAAACGACGGACCTTAGCATCACACTCTTGCGTTTGGAAAACAGAGAAAATATATCTACGGAAAACAAAAATGTATGTATTTTCTATGTGTATTGTTTTAAAGTAATGTAGATGTTATCGGTATGTATGTGGTAATGATCTGACTAAGAATTCTAGTCTGAATTTAATTAAGTTTAAAATTTAAAAATAGTTTTGGTTAAAGTTTAAAAATTTGTACTAAACGTTGTTACTAATGGAAAAAATATATTCTATAGAACCCTATGGGCGCCGGCAAAGGGGTGCAAGCGGTACAATTCCACCCGCTTGTCCGAAAAGAAGGTACATAGCTATACATGTATAGTTCTGTATTTTATATTGGTTAATAGTATGTGTAAATGCAAATGTACCCCCCTGAAAAGCAGATGCGCCCCTGAAAATAATGCTGGTGATGCTCATGAGAAGCCCATATTAGATTTTATGACAACTTTACTTAATTCAATGTTTTTCACTAAAAAATACGAAAAACAGAATGTTTGTATAACTTTAACTCATTTTAGCCCAGAATTACCATACGGCAACGCGAATCGGGTGTCTATACAAATATACCTAATGTATAAAATTGTTCTTTTGTAACACGGATGGTGTTCTAGGTCGCTTCAATAAGATTGTTGGAGCTGGTGTTTTCTGATCTAGTTGTTTATTCGCCAGAGACGTTTCTAAACAGCGAATTTCTCTGATTAAATTTAAAATGGATATTCAATTCGAGTAAGTAATGTTGTTGCCATGTGGCAACGGGAATTCAATACACTATTATTTAATTATTTCTATATTTATTTTTTTTAGACTGGGTTTGACTTTAGAGAAAGCTCTCCAAATAAAATATGAAGATAATTTCGATGTGGATCAGATATTTACTGAACCTCCTGAGCCTAATATTGTCACAGAAGAAGAGTCGGGAGGCGAAGAAGATGATTTTGATATAAATCGATTACCAGGACACCTATCCTCTGCAAATGCGGAAGTTTTACTACACAATAAACAAAGAATAGGTGGTGATATTGGAAACGATCGTGTGGTCAACGGAAATATATTAAATTGATGATTTCTAATAGTTAACATGAACTGTACAAAAATATGAGTCCAACTGAAATATGATGATTTTTTTGATGACAATGTGATGAAGTTGTTGGTAGAGGAATTAATACGGTATGCTTCTTCTAAAAATGCACCTGATTTTGATATAACCAAAAATGAAATACAATGTCTCTTGGATATCTTACTGGCTACAATCCACATCCAGGTAAAAATTTTTATTGGGTTTCACGTCCCGATCTGAATAATTAGGGTATTAGTCAATGAATGAGAAGAAACCTATTTTTTAAAATAATGAAATACATCCATTGTGCAGATAATAATACCATGGATATATAGGATAAAGTTTATAAACTAAGAACTCTAATGAATGTACTAAAAACAAAATTTGTTAATTGCTTTATTCCAGAAGAAAACTTAAATTTTAACTAGTCCATAGTAAAGTATTACAGTCGCTATGGATGTAAGCAGTTTATTCGAGGTAAACGGATTAGATTCGGATTCAAAATGTGGTGCATAAATGCTGCTTCAGGGTACTTACTTAATTTTGATATATATATATATATATATATATATATATATATATATATATATATATATATATATATATATATATCAATGCAAAGACTGTAAGTTTACGCATGTAGTTAAACAAATTTTTGGAAAGTGCACTGCACCTTTTATATTTACGCTGGATGAAATTGAAAAAAAAATTTCAATTTAATTTCTGTTTTGACAACATATTTGTCAACTTGAGTCTGCTAAAATATCTAAGAAATAGAGAATACAGTACCAAATATCTGTGCTCTTACATCTTTAAAAGTTTTACTTAAATACTTAAAATAGGACGCAATATATATATATATATATATATATATATATATATATATTCGATTAAAAGAAATAACAAAAATATATTCATAAGGTATTTGGACAATAGTGTAGTTACAATTGCTTCAAATGCATATGGTGTGACGCCTATGTCTCAAGCACAAAAATATTCTAAAGCCGAATACAAACATATTTAAGTACCAAAACTATTTGCCCTTAATCAGTAATAGTTTAGTGGATGGAACTGACCTGATGGACGGAGATGTCAGTCGATATAATATGATTGCAATACGTTAGAAAAAATAGTGGTGGGTAATTCATGGACTATCTGTGGGTACTAAAATGTCACAACTGGACTTCAGACGTGAAATTACAAATATATATCTATCAGACATGGAACTGCTCCTCGAGGTCGATGGTCGAAGACCAGCTACATCAAGAAATAGTATTGAATTGAAAATAATTAGTGATGATTTAAGGTATGATGGAAGAGATCATGTTTTGATACCCACTTCAGTGAAACAAAAGAAGAAATATGCAGGTGAAATATGTAAGGATGTTCGTCAATTATTCGCACAATGTGCAAAAAATGTAATGTAGGGTTATGTTTGGAATGTAATTTTATATTTCACCAAAAACGAGTAACAATCCTAAATAAATGCTTTTAACATGCATGTGTAGTAATTTTCTAAAATAGTCTGTGCGATCTATAAAGACCTAGAGTTGCTATATGGCAACATGCATTTTGGAAAAAACTACAAAACTTTTTTTGAACATAATAAATATTTCAGTTTAAATTTAACTTATTAATGATTAACTTTGACAAAAAATCGACAATTTAAAAAAAAATTATTCGGTCTTCAATGGGTTAAGAATTTTACGAAATTTATCTTATCGACCTACGAATGTTCATTATATTACAATTGGGCTATAAGTCCTAATTTGCCTATTAATGTAATCTACAATGATTAACTGTTTTGACAATTTAACTCGACATAAAGTAATATACGAGTTTTTACTTTGTCTTAAGCGTTAGTTAATACGTCAGTCAGTCTTCGTTTATACAATGATACATCTTGGTCCAGTTGGATCTCGTTAGATCGTGGTAGAACCAAAGACAGACTCATAGATAACAGATAAGATTTTTATTTTGTCTTAAGCATTAGTTAAAACTTCTTTTGTCCTGTCTTTTTTCTCTTAAAGTATGTCTTCTACACAACGTTGTATCTTGGTCTAATTCTGTAGACTCAAAGAGAGAAAGTTAGGAGTCTTAACCAAGTTTTCCACTTAAAAGAGTGGGTACGCTACGTAGAAAAGACACATGGCAAGAAAAAAGATCAAAGTTTGACAAAAACGGCTAAAGATCGGAGACCGAGGCCTAGCAGAGGAAACCAAAGAACTCAGGAAGATCACCTACCATAGAGACAGAAGATCTAAAAAGACTATAAAACTGCATAGCAACTGTACAAGATAGAGAAACAGAAGACACAACACATCAAATAGTGATGAAGATGATAATGTCATTAACGTAAAATTTATTAAGATTCGTAACGGTCAAAGGACTGAGGTTGATTAAAAACAGATTTTAACCTTATTTTAGACTGTAGCCAAATAACAATTTACCGCTATCATTAATCTAGAATCTTTTTTAGTTTGAATTGAAAGCGCTGAATTCGTTTCTAGTTTAAATTAAAATATAATTAATACGTACTTTAGAAGCATTTGGCAATATACATATAAATAAATCATATAAAAACAAAGTATGCTCTATACCAGCTCTCCTGATAATATTGAAAATTTTGTGTTTTCAGTAATTTATGCAATACAATTTTTTATCGCCAATTTACTTTTTAGCAACTCTCTGTTATAGTTGTCTTATTAATAAAATAAAAACAAATCATTCTTACATAATTTAATAATTACCTTATTATAATCATTAAATTGTTGAATCGATAAAATGTTTTTTATAAATCCGCAATGCTTTTACTATTTAGGTAGGTATAAATTTTGAAAATACTTTTTTTGGATATTTAAAGTTTAATTTTTATTTAAAATAATAAGTTATAAGCAACAATCCATAATAGAAAATTAATTTTTAAAGTCATATCTTCCTTAATATCACTAAACGGACTAAGTTAAGATGTACCAAGTCGTAATATTCTTATGTAATCAGTAAGCGGGTATTTTGTTGCTTACTACTCTCATATCATACTATCTAGTAGCAGAGCCATTTTAATATGGTAATACAAATGTGTTTCTGTTACGCTCAAGACTATAAAAGCAAAGCATATATATATATATATATATATATATATATATATATATATATATATATATATATATATATATATATATGTGTGTATTGTACAAGCGAATGGACCAAATGAACTAAGTTACACTATACGGAATAAACAAGGCAATACTAGTTAGCTTGCATATTAAAGATTTAATAATTTAATATCTATACATGAATATTTATTATATTTCTTTTATACGAATAAACAAATTGGCTTGATAGCTCAATGGGTCGTTTGACTAATTTCGTTGTAAGTCTAGTGGGCACTGGATGGAGTCAAACGTCAGGCAGCAAGTTTTTCGAATATTACTAAAAAATCCAAAAAAAAAAACGGTCGCTTTGAATTTGGAATTAATGAGTGAATTAAATGGGCCAAGGATTTAGGTTATAGTAAGGGATAGCGTCCCACGACTAACTGAAGCTTAAATCTGTTTTTCCTTAGTTATAAAAACGCTAGGAAACCAGAGCATGCAATTGACTTTCAATGGGCAATTCCATTTTCTTTTCTGTCTTTGTATATGTGTTGCAAGATTTTTCATTCAACGGTGGCTTATAATCTTTCCTCACTTTTACAGACTGTCCAGGTTTCCGAACCGTATGTAAGTACCGGTCTGATTAAGTTTTGTGTATTTGGCGTTTTGTTTTTAATACAAAAAATTATAGTTTACAAAAAGAAAATATTGCGCTTAATTTCCAACTTTTTCGCATTTTACCATTGGGTTTAAGGAATCGGGCAGAACAATAGAAATCTTGCGATCCAAATGTCCACTTCACCTGCCCGAGTCGTAACCTAAGTTACTCGGTGCACCCTGCTTTTTTATGGAAACCGTCTAGCTGATTTTTTGTACATCTCTCATTTGCTTATAAAACCTATTCCAATATATGCAACCCTGTACCAGCATAAATAGGTCTAGGAGTCACTCGGTAGTTGTCGAAAAATTTTTGCCGCCTGCGATCTAATGACTCGCAGTCATGTAATGTAGGGTTGACTATTTCAGGTCGTCTGCTAGAGAGTCTGCACCTCTCTCCAATAAACTGTCCCATTGTATGCAGATGTTGCTTGACTGGAGCATGTCCAGTAAGAAATCCTGTTATGACTCTGAGCTAATTTTGCTTGTTTACCGCAATACATGTTTTTTAAATATACATTATGTCAGGTGTCCCAAGTATACCCTACTATAAAACTAGCAAAGCTTTAATGGCCGAGTATGTGCGAAATAAACCTATCACGGCAAAATAAATATCACTTTGGGAATTAAGGAAATATAATTCTCTTTACACTGGCCAACCTGATTGAAAAGCATGATAAGTTAAAGCTAAAATACCTCTTATTTAATATCGAATAACAAAACATAAAGTATTTTAGGTCAGGGAGCAGAGAAAATCCAAAATCTTGCTTTGTAATTTTAGACAGTCCCATAGATTCTGGAAAAATGCAATTTAAAAAGAATCGAGGCTTTCGAACTCTGGTTATACCGCAGAAAATAACAACTATCATGGACTGATGTATTAATAAATAAAGAAGTACTAAAAAGGGTTGGTAAAGAAACAGAAATAACCACCACTAAACAAACCAGAAAACTAGAATAACTAAGCCATGTAATGAAAGTACCAAAATATTTGAGACTCATAGGTTAAGATTCAAGAAAGAAGATCTGTTGGTCAAAAGCAGATTTCTGAGTTAAAGAATCTACAGTGGTAGATTGGTGTCAATACAGCTGTATTGATCTGTTTAGAGCAGCAAGTTTAAAAATAAAAATAGCCATTATGATGGCCTCTCCCCTAAGAAGATGGATTCTGTGGAGCGGAGGTAAAAATTCAATAACAAGCAACAGCAGTAAACCTATAATATATCGGTGAATGCAATAAATAACTAAGTGGTTTATAGCTACATTTAATACACGGATATTACATTCAGAAGAAAACTATTAGAATTAGAAAAAGAAATCAACAAAATAACGTGGAAAATCATAGGACTGACACAAGTATGACGGAGAAAAGATGTATTGAGGTGATGATAGAAGTCACCAACTATTCTACAAACGAGATGTAATTAAATTAAAGTAATAGGAGGAGTAGGGTTACTAATTAATACAAAACAACATCCAGAATCACAGAATATTAGGGTATATCGAAGAGAATAATATCAGTAGACCTTACAGATAATAGAATAAAGTCGGGTTGCAAGGATAAAAATAAAAGAGTAAAACAATTATAGTCTGAACAAATTAATGAAGCAATTGTAAGAAACGAAGCAAAGTGTATAATTATAATAGGCGATTTTAATACAAAAATAGGAAAAAAAGAATAAAACCAAAATGAAATCGTAATGGGACCGTATAGATTAGGAGGAATGAACAACCTAAGGAGAAACACTATACCAAACTGTGCCACAGAAAACAACCTGTATGTAACCAACACGTTCTTAATAAAACAAAAATAATAAAAACAGACTTGGTAAAGCCTAAATGGGACAACATCAATGGAATAGAAATAGATTTTGCAAAAGCTCGACATTAACAAAGAATTTCTCTTATCCTACCCTTTAATGGCTGCAACCTTAAAATAAAACTTTTGTTTGCATAACGTCAGTCAATAATACCGACCTGCTTGATATCATAACAATTGTAGTAATCACATAATGATGAAGAAGAGCATGGAGAATAATTAACACCAAGACCGAAAAAAGAAAACTTAAAGATAGAAGGTAAAAATCGACAAATGTAGACTAATTAAAATAAAGCCCAAAGATGAAAAAAAAACTAACAGCATACATTAAACAAATAGATAAAGAGTCAAAAATGAAACTCGTAAACAAAAATTTTGTAGCAGAAGCAGAAGAATTAACCCAAAATAAAACAGATAAAGTTTCAGTAAAGAATAAAATGATTTATTAAAAAAGAGGCATTAGCTTATACAAAACCAAACAGTTATTGGAAGATATCATCATCATCATCATTATCATTAGCTCGACAATCCTTTGTAAGTATTATCTTGTTATTAGATTTTCTGCCTTTCTGATCTGTTCCTCGCTTTGTTTTTCCAGTTGTTAATCTTTAGAGTTTTCAGATCTTATACCACTTATTCCATATATCTAAGTTTGGTTCTCCCAATGATATCAATTCTACTGTAATGTTTCAGTATTTTTTTATTTTGAGTTTGTTTATTTTATGTTTAATATCCGAGATTTTGAGTGCTTCTTTGACCTAGTTTATCGTTCTTTATAGTTTTCTTTCCACGCTTTAGGAGTTATTCTTGGGATTTATTATTGTTCCATTTTTAATTATACACATATTTGGTCTAGGTTTAAATTCTTTTCGTGTTTCGTTTTGTTTTTGGTAAAATGTTTTTGTTTCTTATTTGTTATTAGGACTTTCCACCTCTTGAATTTCCCCGCTTGTTTGTTCCCTATGTGTTTTTTATCTTCGCAATTTCTTATCTTTTTGCTTTTACATTTAATATATATATATATATATATATATATATATATATATATATATATATATATATATATTTTATAGATTCTTGTCGATTTCCTATTACTGCTCTTTGTTGAAATTTAAAGTATACTTTGTTTTTCCTTTTTGTTAAGTGTTTACTTTAACTATTTCTGTATTTTGACTTATCTGAGTATTGGTACAGATTTAAACCTTAAAAAATTAATCCAAAAATAAGACTCACACAGGATTAAAATACCACACAAAATTAAAAAATCTATATAAACATCGTTTCTGTAATAGTAAGAAAAGAAAAAAAGTAAAGGAAAAATAAAGATAATGATACACAAGGTGTGAGAAGGCAACTCGCTATGTTAATATTAAACAGTTTACTAGAGATAATAAAGTTTTTGTTAAGTATTTATTTTTTTTTTATAAATTTCAATTATAAATTATAAACTTCGTTTTCGATAGTATAGTGTATATTTAATATTTATTAAAGAACTTCTTCTTCTTCTTCTTTTTTCTTTATACAAGCAATTTTGCTTGTTCATTAGCGGGTTGTTGCATGATATTTCCACGACTCTTGTGTCCGCCATTCTATGGATTGTTCCATTCTTTCTTTCTATTTCTTTTTTATCTATTAAAGAACTTTGTACATAAATACAATTTATTTACAAAGAAAATTTTGATGTTATAGTATTTTATATTATATTGTACCGATATGAGACTGTGAATCTGAGTTTGCATCAACTTAAGGCAGGACAGACTGGGTGGGAGGTTCTTTTTCCGGACAAAGCAGGTCCAGATGGCTAATAGTGAAGGCCCTATGAATATATAAGACCATTATTAAGGTAAATTAAATAAACATTCACGCACCAATTGAGAATATGATATTGATTTGATGATTGAACATGACACATACTCATAAATATAAAAATACACATAGAGACTTGCACATCAAACCATGACAAATCACCGTAGAGCCGTACCACAAATGATTCATCGTATGGTAAGGACTCTGCTTTCAAAATCACAGTTGTCTACCCAGGAGATGCATGTCACAAGGAAAAAGTTTTGCCTAAGCGATGCTTCGGATAGCTGTTAAACTTTAAGGAACAACATACTTTGCGCGGGATAGCTACATTGTCATGCCTGACAACATTTTGTCTCGTTTCATGGTTTTAAAGTGAATATGAGATAAAAAAAATGACCCAAAAGAGGATTCAGAATTAAGCGACTTTCTTGAACCTATAAATAATAAAATAATAATAAAGATCTTTATTTTTCTTTCAGTCTAAACAAAATCGAGGAAACAAGCAGAAAGGCAACCACAATCGAAAGCTCTTTATATACTCCTAAGTAGTTCTCAAGAAGGACAATCGAAAATAGAACGAGGCGAAACGAATACCGAAGAATATTAGTTAGGGAAAATATAAAATAAGCCAATTGCTGAAATACAACCGTTATAGAACAGACTGGTTCCAGAGAAAAGAAAAGAAAAGAAATGTACATTACTTTTTTCAGATAAAAATTAAAATTGTCTCAAACAAAGCAACGGTATAAGATTGTAATATAAATCATCCTCCTCTATCCTTTCTTCTTCGTAAATATGTAGTGAATTTATGTAATTTGTTTGACTAGTGCCCTTCAATTATGTAGTTTTGCTTCGGAGAATGAGTATCCAGTCATGTCATTTATTTGGTCTGACCATCGTGCTGGAAATCTTTCTCTAGATCTTTTGCCAGCTACGTTGCCTTCAACTAATTCAACACTGTTCAACTTGCCTTCAACTAATTCACTCACTTCAACATTGTTCCATGCCTTCTCTTCTTCGAGTTATATGTAAAAATTATCTAAGTATATTTTGGTTTTTGTGTTCTTGTCGTATTGAATTATTTGTGCGATGTGCGGTGCACGGTATTCATAACATTTACGATACGTGCGATTTACATTTCAAATGCTAATATATGCTTCGAATCGGTATTTTTAAAGCGTAGATGGTATTAGGGCATATTGATGTTTGAACGAAAGAGACTTTACTTCGAAGAATGGAGAAAGAAAGAGAAGTGATGTATACGATTAAAAGGAGAAAGTTAGAATATCTCGAACACATAATGAGAAACGGCACTAAATACAGATTACTGAAAATAATCCTTTAAGGCAAAGTATTCGGAAAGCAAGGAATTGGGATAAGAAGAATATCATGGTTAAAAAACTTGAGAAAATGGTTCTCCACAATAACAACTTATCTATTCAAAACATCAGTTGAAAAAATCATTATAGCCAGAATGATCGCTAATACTCGAATAAGCACCAAAAGAAGAAAAATGTTTGTACAAAGAGTAATTTTACATTTTTTGTAATTTCAGTGTTCTTCCATATTTTTTTGAGTTTGACTGTTGCCGATCTGGCTATTGTAATTCGGTCAACGGATATGATCTTGTTAGTAATGACGGAGCCTAAGTAATTTAATTTTTAACCCATCCTACGCCGCCATGTTTCTTATCTCTGTTTGGTTGTTTCTGTTTCTATCGATGATCATTACTTTGGCTAGCTTATTTATATATTATTCCATTTCTTCTGCAAAAGACACCAACATAAGTGTGTCATCAGCATATTGTAGGTATAAGATTTTTCATTCTCCTATAGTTGCTTCTTCTTGCCATCCCTCAAAAACTTGACGCATAATGTGTTTACCATATACAGTATGATATTTCAGAAACAGACGACTTTTAAATAAAATCTTAAAATAGGTCAATTTTAATTTTTGAATAACCATCAACTGATATGTATATATATATATATATATATATATATATATATATATATATATATATATATATATATATATATATATATATATATATATACGACGTCATTACGCCGACACGTTATTAGTGTCTTTTTAAATACAAAACGAGGTCACGCAACAGCTCATTTAAAAGGTCTCCTTATCGTCTTTTTAACGATGTAATCACTTGAATATTTATTTCTACAGGGTTTACCAAAATTATGAACTTTGTTAAGTAACATGGACATGCATAAATTAGTAACTAAAATCTGGCAACGAAAGGAAACGCCTGCGGACTGGAAATTAGGTGTAATGCACCATCTTCACAAAAAGGGAGATATGATGGTGAGTGATAATTATAGAGGCATCACCCTACTTAACGTGGCATATAAAGTATTGTCCAACGTATTGTACAGAGGATCGATCCTCTATGCTGAACACATGGTTGGGAACTACCAGTGCGGTTTCCGACCCAATAAATCAACAACGGATTAAATCTTCACAGTCAGGCAGATTCTTGAGAAAACGCTTAAGTTCGGAGTCGACACCCATCACATATTCCTGGATTGATTTCACAGCCGCATACGACTCAGTCAATAGACAAAAACTTCTACAGGCTATGGTGGAATTTCAAATGCCGCTTCATCTTATTCAACTAACGGAACTTACACTCACAGGTGTAGAGAGTGTAGTCAGAATTTAAAACGACTTTTCAAGACCCTTCCATTGTAAAAATGGACTGAGACAGGGAGATGGACTGTCGTGTCTCTTATTTAACCTTGGACTAGAAAAAGTAATTCGAGAGTGCCATATTAATACGAATGGCACCATCTTTAATAAATCTGTACAAGTGGTCGGATATGCAGATGACATAGAAATTATTGCTAGGTCCACAGAATCTCTGATCGAAGCATTTCGATCACTAAAGGCGTCTGCACTGAGAATGGGATTAAAAATAAACGCACAGAAAACCAAGTATATGTATTGTACTAGATCAGGCAACCAGATACCTAGACTATTAATTGATGATCTGGAACTGGAAGGTTTGGACACCTTCATCTACCTGGGCTCGCCGCTGACCAAAGACAACAACATCAGCGAAGAAATTAAACGAAGAATAGTGCTTGCCAATAAGTGCTATTATGGCTTGAGGAAACAGATGGCCCCAAAACTACCCAGAAAAATTAAAAATTAAACACTAATAAGACCAGTGTTAACATACGGGTCAGAAACGTGGTCACTTACACAGAACGATCAAGAATTGCTTAAACGTTTCGAGAGAAAAATTCTAAGGAAAATATATGGAGGAGTCCAAGAACAGAGTTTGTGGCGTAGGCGCTACAAGTTTGAGTTATACAGAAGTTTTGGGGAACCTGACATTGTAAAAAGTATTAAATTAGCACGAGCCAGAGGAAGACCAAAACTTAGGTATCAAGATAACATAGAGGATGATCTAAAATCCATCGGAGTTAAAGCATGGAGAAGAGTTGCCAAAGACAGGGGCGAATGGAAGATTGTTCTGAAGAAGGCTTTGGCTTATAACGAGCTGTTATGCCACTGATAATGATAATAAAGTAACATGGAACTAAAATAAATATTCATTCACTGAACTAAGATAACCTAAGGAACGCCACTGGGAATATCAGAAAATAGTGTTTTTGCTGATCCCAAAAAAAAACATTGATAACAAACAATGCTACATTATAATCTGGAATTAATTATTGTAGTAAGTATTCCAAGTTATTTTTTAAAAATATTTAAATCAATATTGTCATTGACTCGTCTTTATTTGACAATGATCCGTGAATCTGTTAAATAACAGACGTCAAATTTTTACTCTTCAAGTTGTTTGCCGACATTAATAACAGTATTTATAAAAACGAAGTTAACAGAAACAGAACGAATCGAGATTTTAATCATGATTGGTTATGGAGATACAGTGTGGACTCAAGTAGAAGTTCCTAATTTATTTAATGCTAAATACCCTAATCGCGAACCAATTATTCAATCAACAATAAGTAAAATTGAAAAAAAATTTAGAAAAACGGGCCATGTTAAAGATCTTCCCAAAAGTGGTACAAAATCAATATCCGAAGCCAAGAAACTGGACGTTGTACTGGAGTTTGAAGAAAATGTCCATAACGGTTTTAGGCAGGTCGCACTAGATAATAATGTTCACCAATCAATTGTTCTAAGAGTGCTAAAAAAGGAGAAGTGGCATCCATACAAAATGCATCTGATCCAGGAGCTATTAGAAAATGACTTTGATAGAAGAATCGAATTCTGCGAAACCGTTATGGAAAAATGTAACAGAGATCAGAGTTTCATACAAAAGATACTGAATCCAGATATGCTCCCCTTCAAGCCATCCTGCAAGGAAAAATATTTAGAAAACGAGGTCCAGGAAGAAGAAGAATATCTTGGTTAAAGAACCTTAGAATCTGGTTCAATACAACATCTGTGCAGTTTTTTCGCGCTGCTGCAGATAAGATAATGATCGCCATTATTCATAATGGATAGGCACATCAAGAAGAGGAACTATAACGAACACGGAAAAAGAAGAAAAAAAATTAGACAAAAAGCAGAGCGGTAGGATCACGAAATTTAATACTGAAAGTAAAAAATGTACCAAGAACAGCTAACTTGCGAGTCTATGAGACCGTAATAACCGCAAAACAAAGATGTTAAAAATAATCTTCGGAGAAATACAGACGGAAGATAATATTTGGAGAAGACGAACAAATAAAGAAATAATGAGGATGTATGAAAAACCAATTATTATGGCAAAAATACGAGCACTAGATCTAGATGGCTTGGTCACATTATACGAATGCCAGAGAACCGAAATAAACAATACTCAAGGAGGGAGAAATGGGCAAAAAGAAGATGACATCCAAAAAAGAAATGATTAGAAGCAGTAAACAAAACTTGTCAGAAATAGTCCTGAGAGATTGGAAAAAAAAGAAAACACCGAAAAAATGAAGAAAAATAATAAATAAAAGTTTTTGGTCCTGTAGCGCTTGTTATATATTTTATTCCATAAGTGGTTAGGGCATTTAGAGATCAGGTTGTAAGTTGTAAATGTCCATTGTCGTAAGCTTTTTCACACATTTAATATCATTGGCTGCTACATGTCTTTTTAAGGTAACACATATGCTATAACTTTTCTATGGATGTTTGGTTTTTTATATTGTTCTTTTTAGATGAACTGATGATGCTTTCTGAGTAGAAAGCGAAACGTCTTCAATAAATAGATGAAGTAGCCACCTTCTTTGTCTTTTATTTCTCCACTTTGACCGAAAAACCTACCACTCGTTGAGTGTTCCTTAGTTTATATTGGATTAACGGTCGTACTCCTTTTCTCGATATATATATATATATATATATATATATATATATATATATATATATATATATATATATATATATATATATATATATATATATATATAAAGTAGTTAGGTATTATTGACTGACACGTTATGTAAAATAAAGTTTTATTTTGAGGTTGCAGTCATTAATAGGGCAGGAAAGTAAAACTCTTTGTTCTTTATCAAGCTTTCGCAAAATTTATTTGCTTCTTCAGGATATGCTAAAATATGGTATCAGTAAATACAACGAAATTAGAACTAAATAGCGTTGTATAAAACTAGTATAAAAACTTACAACATGAGGTTAATCCATTAAATTTTCAAATTTGCAAAACATTAAAACTTAACTTATTTTAAAAATTATACAGTTATGTAAGTACAATATTCCAATTTAATTTAATTTTGTAAAAATTCATTATGACATTGATTATGTTGATGTTTGATTTATGTCAGAAAGACACTTGTTTCTGTTTATTATATTTTTTGTTGTTGATAACTAGCTCTTGATTGTTATTATGGTTACGTACAAAGTGGCGCCAAATATGAATATTTAAATTTTTTGAAATTCTAATATTTATAGTCAGAAAATCTAATATTGGAAAATTATAGTATTAATTTTCGTAAGACAGAATGTAATTATAGATATTGCATAGATAGATGCATACCATTTCTAAGAATTCTATAGGAATTCTTAGATATTCTATAAGAATAAATAAATATCAATGCGTTAATAAAAAAACTGATATTGATAAACTAAGCAATATCTAGAATTACATTCTGTCTTACGAAAATTAATACTATAATTTTCCAATATTAGATTTTCTGACTATAAATATTAGAATTTCAAAAAATTTAAATATTCATATTTGGCGCCACTTTGTACGTAACCATAATAACAATCAAGAGCTAGTTATCAACAACAAAAAATATAATAAACAGAAACAAGTGTCTTTCTGACATAAATCAAACATCAACATAATCAATGTCATAATGAATTTTTACAAAATTAAATTAAATTGGAATATTGTACTTACGTAACTGTATAATTTTTAAAATAAGTTAAGTTTTAATGTTTTGCAAATTTGAAAATTTAATGGATTAACCTCATGTTGTAAGTTTTTATACTAGTTTTATACAATGCTATTTAGTTCTAATTTCGTTGTATTTACTGATACCATATTTTAGCATAACCTGAAGAAGCAAATAAATTTTGCGAAAGCTTGATAAAGAACAAAGCGTTTTACTTTCCTGCCCTATTAATGACTGCAACCTCAAAATAAAACTTTATTTTATATATATATATATATATATATATATATATATATATATATATATATATATATATATATATATATATATATATATATATATATATATATATATATATATATCGAGAAAAGGAGTACGACCGTTAATCCAATATAAACTAAGGAACACTCGACGAGTGGTAGGTTTTTCGGTCAAAGTGGAGAAATAAAAGACAAAGAAGGTGGCTACTTCATCTATTTATTGAAGACGTTTCGCTTTCTACTCAGAAAGCATCATCAGTTCATCTAAAAAGAACAATATGAAAAACCAAACATCCATAGAAAAGGTATAGCATATGTGTTACCTTAAAAAGACATGTAGCAGCCAATGATATTAAATGTGTGAAAAAGCTTAAAAAAAGAAATAATGGATATTATTGACTGTCGATATAAACAAACAACACAGTTTATTAGGGCTGCAGTCAGTAGGTTTGGCCGGGATATTATAGAAACACTCTTTTGACTTTTCGTCGAGCTTTCGGAATTCTTTTATTCCTTCTTCAAGACACTGTAATTAGAAGAAAGTGTAAATATTTACAACATATCTCAAATTGTCATTAGTAGGATTACTATTATGTAGGATATATTATAAATATTACAGGGTGAAATTTTGAAATTTCGGGGAGCACTTACGGAATGAACTTGTTTGCGTCCTTATTTTAAAAAATTATAAAAAAAGGTGGGACACGTTTATTTTTAAATTCAATTGTGAGCTTTTTAAATACAAATTTAAATCTGTACTGTAATTCACGCAAGCCTAGCATTGTCCATCATCTTTATTTTCAATGAAAAAGCCTGTAACTTAGTATGTTTTTATACATTAAATACTTAAAATATGTATCAATATCTCGGGTTTTGTATTTATTTTCTTAAATTTAATTTCTAAAATTAAACATAACTTCAAACTGTTACCTTGATATATTCATAATAGAGTCTACATAATATAGTTTGTTAAGATCAGAAGCTTTTAATTTCAAAATTTCACTCTGTAGTATCCATAATAGTCACTACATCGTATACTTTGTTAAAATCAGGAATTTAAGGATACAAGGTGATCCATTAATAATAAAGATTACGAACGATGCTAGGCTTGCGTGAATCAACTTGTACTTCTAAATTTTGGTTTAAAAAGCGTACATTTATACAATGTGTCCGTAAAGTATGGAACAAATTATTTTTTAGCTAAACAGAGCATTTGAAGAAATAATCCTGAAACACGTCGATTTTTGATTTTAATTTACTGTATTTTAAAATAATATTCTAATATACAGGGTAAATTACTTTCGAGTAATGACGTCACTGTCATTTTTTTTAAATGGAATACCCCCATTTTGTCTCAATTTTCGGATTAATCTAGCTGAGCTGATTCCAAAAATGTATCACATGTTGATTCAAATTGGTACAGGGTGGACAAAAATAGAATAGTTTTGTGTGTGCTCATAAAGGAACGCGTTAGTTAAATTAACAATATCAAAAATACTTATTGTCTAGCGGACAGAATATGAAAGAAATTATTTCTTATCAATTTAAAAGAAACAGAGTAGGCTATGTTTTTGTTAAATGTCATTATTTGTTTAGTAATTTATTGATGTTCAGTGACAGTTAGTACTACAATATTTTTGTATTTGTGAATGTTTTAATTATTGGTTAGATTTAATTTGAAGTAGGAATGGAGTTAAGTGTAAAGCAAAGAATTGAAATACTTATGATGATTGGGTATGGAGACAGATCGCGAACTCAGATGGAAGTGTGCAATTTTTTTAATGATAAATATCCAGAAAGACCTATAACGCGTTCAACAGTCAGTAAGATTAAAAAGAAATTTCGAGAAACTGGTACGGTTGAAAATGCAGAGAAATCAGGTCGTCCCTTTGCAAATGCTGATACAGCATTAGATGTTTTACTTAGTTTTGACGAAGATGCACACACTTCTGTGCGTAAAGTTAGTCGCGATACCGGTGTTAGCAAAACAACGGTACACAAACTATTAATGCTTGAAAAAGGCATTCTTATAAAATCAAGCTTGTGCAGGAATTAAACGACGATGATTTTGAAAGAAGAATGCAATTTTGCGAAGCAATGATGAATAACTGCCACCGAGACCCTCTCTTGGTACAAAACATTATTTTTTCTGATGAGGCCACTTTCACGTTAAATGGCGAGGTTAACCGTCAGAATTGTAGATACTGGGCAAAAGAAAACCCCGACTGGATGCATAAGCATCATACACAATACTCGCAAAAGGTAAATGTATGGGCTGCAATTGTAAGAAATCGAATCATCGGACCCTATTTTTTCGAAGGTAATTTAAACAGGGCAACGTACCTTGAGTTTTTAAGGGGGTATCTCGTACCTACTTTACGTAATTTATTTCCCAGCAGACGTAATCCTGGAGGTTTTGATGAAAGTTTATGGTTTCAACAGGATGGTGCACCTCCACATTATGCTGTAGATGTTAGAAGGTACCTAGATGAAATTTTGCCGAACAGGTGGATTGGTAGACGTGGACCTATTGAATGGCCAGCGAGGTCACCAGATTTCAATCCTTTGGATTATTTTATGTGGGGCCATCTGAAGAATGTTGTGTATCAAACGAAGCAGTAAATATTCAAGAATTACAACAGAGAATTCGGACAGCAATAAACAATATTTCTCAAGACACAATAAACAAGGTTCAACAAGAATTTGTACAACGTTTGGGTTACTATCAAATACAGCAAGGGCTGCAGTTCGAACATTTATAAAGTCATGTATTTCATCATATTCTGTCCGCTGGAAAATAAGTATTTTTGATAATATTGTTAATTTAACTAACGCGTTGCTTTATGAACACACACAAAACTATTGTATTTTGTCCACCCTGTACCAATTTGAATCAACATGTGATACATTTTCGGAATCAGCTCAGCTAGAGGAATCCGAAAATTGAGACAAAATGGGCGTGTTCAATTTAAAAAAAAATGACGGTGACGTCATTACTCGAAAGTAATTCACCCTGTATATTAGAATATTATTTTAAAATACGGTAAATTAAAATCAAAAATCTACGTGTTTCAGGATTATTTCTTAAAATGCTCTGTTTAGCTAAAAAAGAATTTGTTCCATACTTTACGGACACAGTGTATATACATTTTCAACATTTTTTTTTTAATCTTATCTATTATATATGACAATCAAACTTTTTTTTATATTTTTATAAAACTTATTGTTTATTCTTTTTTTCCCCATTGTTCTCGTATTTTAAAGATGGCGCCAAAAATTTTTCGTGCAAAAATTACTGCTCTGTGACGGAGAGTTCATCTCTGAAACAGCAAATCTGAAACATGAAATTCAAAAAGGGTTTTAAACAAGAAGTGACCTTATGTAACAGTTTACCAGAAAAATTGAAAATTTAAAAAAAAACAAAATGGCGAATATATAAAAAAATTATCCAAAGATTGACCTTTTTTTCGACTTTTTTCAGTCACAAAATTTAAATATTTTTTTTTTGGATCAAATTGTGGTAAACTATCATAGAGAAAACAAAACAAACTGCATTAAGGTTTATCAAAATATACCCACTAGATCCGGAGATTAATGTTTTGAGAAAAAGTACGTTTTAAAAAGTGGCAGACAGATTTTAATAAACCTTAATGCATTTTGTTTGCTTTCGTTTTCTCTATGAAAGTTTACCACAATTTGACAAAAAAAAAAATAATAAAATTTTTGTAACTGAAAAACGCCGAAAAAAAGGTGAATTTTTGAAGAATTTTTTCAAATTTCCGTCATTTTTTTTTCTTTTTAAAAATTTTCCATTTTTCTGGTTAACTATAAAGTAAGGGCAATTCTTTTTGAAAACCATTCTTGAATTTTATATTTCAGATTTGCCATTCCAGATATTAACAGTGCGCCATAGAGCAGTAATTTTAGGAGAAAAATTGTTGGCACCTTCTTTAATTACATGAACAATAAAAAAAAAAGAAAAAAAATTGTAATCTTCAAAAGTTGAATAATAATTTAAAAATGCTTAAACGTAAATATCTAGGAAAGTATACTTGGCGTACCAGAAAATCAATCCAGTACCTCGAATCAAGTGTTTAAGCAAACGAGTACAAGTTGTGATGCTTCAAAAATAGATATTTCTAATAATGTTAATTGTAAAATTTCAGTTGTTTTTAATCCTTAATGTATTTGAATTTGTAAATTTTATTGAATAAAAAAAAATTTAAAACATTTTATCTACTTTTGCTGTTAAAGTGTCACTTTATCTACCGTTGCGGTTAAAGTGATACTTTATTTACTCAAAACAGTTGTTATAGCAACACTTTAACATTAGCTATGGAAAAAAAATATTACTTTTAGAGCCCCATTAAATAATTCCCCAAGCTTATTTAATTAACAATTTTTAGTTTTTAATGTGCGTTTAAAAGTTTCTTTATTCTTTTATGCGTAGGAAAATCAGTGAATTATATAACGTGGAAGTTTCCACTCAACAAAACTTTGCAAATTTTCAAATAATTCCGGACAGACCTGGATTTCAAAATTATTGTGTCAAAATATCAAAATAAAAGAAATGTATTGCGTTTTTCTTTACGCTGGTTTTTTTGATAATTTAAGAGAATTTTTTGAATTCCAATAATCAAATTTTCACAGCTTTATTGGACGCGCTGAACATTTTTTTATCTAATTTTATTAGCAACTTTTGACAGTAAATTTAATTTCTCATAAAAATTGTGCTAAGTAATTTTATTATTATATGCGTTGTACCAAATATTTCTTAATAAAACCTCTATTTATACAAATTATTTTTATTTAAACCCATATTTGATTTAGTAAGTTCCACTTTCTTGTGGAAAGTTAATAGCCATTATTGAATTACTGAATTCGTAGTCAGATAATTATTATTTAAATGATTAGAAAATAGAGGTGTACAGTATACAGGCTTGCTACACAAAAATACATATTTCACAAACTACAATAAAATAAATACCTACTAACAAAATTTAGCGATATTTGGGATATGTGGATGTTGGGATATGTAGTATTAGAAGTAACTATTTGTAATTATATCTTAATTCGGACATTGTTGATTAAGAAGACTATGTGTGATTGTTACTATTTTGTTCTTTTATGTTTATTTTTAGTCCCTGGGTCGGAATCCCGTTCATTATTGTATACAATAATTTTTCGCTTAACTTACTCTGTTATCTGTACGCTTTAATATACGCTTTCATTTCTTTCATCACGTTTTCTAGATTTTTCTAGTTTTAAATAATCGACAGGGTAGGGGAAAGTACGTAATTTTTATACTCTATATTGTACCAAACTGTTAATTGTGCTATTTATGTGTTATCAAATATATATTATACTGTTTACATTATTGTTTGTCAGAAGGCCAATTCTTTTAGCTTATTTTATTTCAGCACAATAAAGAATTTTAGAATTTATACAAAGAAAAAAATATATTTTCATTAATCTAAATACTTTTGTAGGAAGATCAAACAAGGCAAAGCATTCTGAATAAACACTTGGTTACTACGAATTTTATAAACAGTCTAGCCTATCGAAAATGTAAGTGAAGCACTACTACCGAGAAAGGCCTTATCGAAAAATTTTAAGATCTGAAAGCTTAAGTATCAAAACACATATTTAAACCTACCTATTTAAACCTATTTCAATCATACGTCATTTCACACAATTACACATTTCATCATAAGTCCAAAAATATAACTAATACATTTTCCGAAATATGGAAAAAGTAAATCAAGTGTACTTAATAATTTATCTCATAATTGTAGTAAAGCTTAAAAATAATTTCTAGTGTTCTAGTCTTTTTTAATGTTTGACATTTATTTTCATAACAAATTAAGCTGGGAATATGGCTCTAAAATTATTGAAGCGGCGACATACTGACCTATATGTTTCTTTGTAAAATCGTTAGTCAATTTTTGGCGAAATTTTGAGAAACTGGTTCTTCTCAAAATAAAAAGGGGCGCTTGAAAATTTAGTAAAAAAGAGTAGACTGAATTTCAAAAACAAAAGAGCACTTGATTGCCAATTTATTACATGCTCTTTTTATACAGGTCGCCTTAGTTAACCTTCACTTTTAACGCCTTAATTAACATTTATTTTGTATAATGATATGCTTAGAAGTTACGCAGTTTAAAAAAATATATATGGCTGTTATTCCTTTCAGTACGTTTTAATGAGCCATCCTTTATAGGACTGAATATAAATTTTAATTATTCAGTATTTGTGTATATTTTGTGCAGAAATAATTTCAGTATATGGACTTTACACCCGTTAAGAGTTCCGCAAGATTTTTATTGGCCTGCAGGACAATTCTAGCAAATATTTTCTTAAATTCCAATACAAGTATATGGTTAGTATTGTCACGAAATTGTTACATAACATTATTAAAAAGCATCTTTGGATACTTGCTATTTTTATGATTTCTCTGCAACAGAATGATCGTATTCCTTCAATAAACCTTACAATATAGTTAATCGTTTATTTTATTATATTTTTATTTTTGCAGAGATTTTGGTAGCAAACTCTAAACGTAAAAATTCATTAAAGTAATTTTTGTATACGTATATCCACATTTTACCTTCCAATCAGTTATTCAATCTTTTAAAGAAGCTAGGGACATATTTTATCACTCCTAGTCTTCAACAACTACTCAGATCACGTTTTTAAAGGTGCTGTAGAATATTATGGATTAGAATAAATACATCCTTAGAAATGGAAAACGTTTTAATAATATAAAATATAGAGACGGTACCATAATTTTTCTCAGATATATTACAAGGACGATTACAATCATCTATATCCTGAATACCACAAATCAATTAATAACGATATAATTAATAAAAACGATATTAAAATTTTAGAAAGGATGGGCAGAAGAACAAAGAAAATGGAGACGATGAGGAAAACAAGGACTTCAAAGAGAACCAGTAATTGCTACAGTCGTGGCAACAGGTAAAATAACAGTAAGTATAGAAAGCTAGAGGACATTCAAAAATGGGATTGCCGGAAAAACAAAGATTAGGATGACGACTTATGGTTTAGAGATAGAACTGTGGCTGATGGATATCGAAGAATAACGAAAATTAGGAATGTTTACTTTTGCAGTTAAAATTGATTCAGAGTACACGTTATTATTAATCTTAAGAGAGTCTTAGTCTTAAGATCAGAAGGCTACCTCTCACAAAGTTTAAAAATATTATAGTTTTCGTTAATCTTGTCACTGCTTTCTGTTTCTGATTTTAGTAATGGTTGTAAATATCTAAAAACTACCTTGTGGCCTGTTACTGTACATTTAGCATTTTTCGCGCGTTTGGTGCATTTATGATGTATGAATGATGTGTCATAAATATTTCAGTGTCACTACATTTATTACAAAAATTGCGATTTCCAAACTCAAAAAGCAAAATTAAAGTATGATTTTGCAAGTGTGTGATGGCATTTTTGTATATTCTTTTATTTTGTTTTATTATAGCCATTATGGTATATACAGGGTGCTACACAACTGGGGTACAGTTTTACTTACAGGATGGTTGGGAAGTAACTCAAAATTTTTATTATTGATTATTTAGATCAAATTGTTGTTTTTGTTTTTAACCAAATATGTTTCCAATTAAGATCTATTAAAATAAAATGGATTTAGTAGCAAACATTTATTCAAAAAGTACTTTAAGTTTTTGTTATTATACTAAACAATTAATTGGTATCCTATGATATAATGTCATATATTTCTTATCGCTCCAGAGTAATGATATAATGATTTCATTTCCTAATTATTAAGTACTCGTTTATGGGTCCTTGTTAAAACTGTTTCGTTGTCTGTATGACTATCTCTGCGATAACCCTTGAAGAAATAGTTATAGAGTCTTGGTACGTAGGATCCTCTTGGTGTATCGAAGAATCATTTATAGATATATATATATATATATATATATATATATATATATATATATATATATATATATATATATATATATATATATATATATATATATATATATATATAAACTAGTTTTTCGACGTAGTCCAGTAGTGACCAACGAATAAGCTTTCACGGAACCGCGAGCCAATCGCTTACCACACTACTCATTAATCGGACTACTTTATACACTCATAAGTACCCATTCAAGGTAGCAGTGCTACTAAGGATAACAACTGCTACTCTTAAAATTTCTGATGCACCAGGAGTCCATCATCCGAGTTACAAAACCGACATGCCTTCTTAGAGGAAAAGTCTGAGTATCTTGAAATTTGTTAAATGGTATTACGTTCAAGAATTCTACCGAGCCCGTTTGATATTTCGTTTTATTGGTTTATTGTTTTTTCTTATCACATTTTTTTTTGGAAAACCATCCCCAACGGTCTTCCAGGTAGGTCTTAAATGATATTTGTTAATGAATTTTATAATAAAAATTTTGATTTACATGTTGACCATTTTGTAAGCTTATACTACTAGCGACAACACCCTATATAGACGCAGTAATTACGATTGATTAGTAATATTAGGAGAAAGAATAGAAACGGTGGTAGACTTAAATATATTTTACAACAGTATATGTTAGTAAGTATATTATTGAAGTTGTTATATTTAGTTCTATGATAGAAGCTGGTGATTTTTTTTGGTTAGTACAAATAAATTTCTACCATCGTTTCCCCCACCTCTCAAATCCTACCCCAAATTACCTTTATTTCTTCCCCGCATCTGATTCTCCCTTGGCGGAGGTGGTGGTCCTCTAGCCCCTGGACCAACTCCTCTCCCTCTCTGTCCTCGTTGCGCCCCCTGTTGAGACGTCTGTCCTGCGCCGTACTGTTCGGGGGCTTCAGTCAAAAAGTTAGATGGTACTAGTCCGCGTACGCCATCTATTTCACCCATGTAGAACCCGTCATCGTCCATGTCCCCGTACACGTTGATGATTTGGCCCGTGGTGAAGCTCAATTCTACCTGCAGTTGGGTCGAAAAAGTTTTGGTAGAGCTTGGGGGTTGTGATGAAGCAGGAAGGGATTCTGCAGAAGTGTGTTGAGTGTTGTGGTGGTGAGTGGAGCGAAGTTAGTACATGTCGAAGCGTGTTTAAAATGTGGCGATGTGAGTGGATATAATGTATAATGTAATTTTGATGTAACATGATCGATCGACATAAAAGAATTTACCCTTATTAATATATTTGCAAGAGATATATAAGGTAAATTCAGTAACAAATATTTTATTTCCGTTACCGACAGACTTGATTATAATATCATTTTTGTAATAGATGTTTACTATTGGAACTCAATCAATATAAGGTATATACATATAATTTTCTGATGGAGACCTACTGGGTCTATCTGATTCAACATCAGTTCTTAACTTATCTTCATATAACCTGTATATTAAGCTGCTCAGGTAATTTTCTCTTATAACTTCATTACATATCTAAAAGAGTTTCTCTGAAAGGTTGACATAACATTCCTAAAATGTTCCAGTAGTGACAATAACTGGTCTGAGATATACCATATTTAGCATATTTACATATTACAAGAAAATAATATCAAATATTTCTATGTAGTAGATAGTTTTATCGACAAATTGAGCGGTTAGCCGGATATATAGTCAACTTTTGATCAAATGCGTAAGAAATCTCATTTTTGTCATACTGTCCTGTTTTGAAAATTATTGTTATTTTGTTTTCTAATCTCGGCTTTTTCGAAAAGGTTTTATCAACTTTTTTCGTTGTTTCTGTTGATTTTTTAATAAGAATATTTTCCTTAACCTATCATCATCAATATTATTCAGTAGTGGAATTTAAGATTGATTGTCACGCATTTTATTTATCTCTCTATCTACGCATCTGTCTTACTTGAGTACTTCAGCTTTGTCTTGGTTCTCATAATTTCTTTTGCTAATTATATATTTTTCGTTTTATTTTTTTTTTAATGTTCATATACTCAAGAGTTCAAGAGTTTTTTTTATTCCTAGAGTACTTAACCAAACTACTTTATCAGATTTGTTCTAGGGGATGAATGAATTTATACTAAAAATTGCATCTATTATTGATTTGCTTCGCTTCATAAAAGCTTAATTTTAAATAATTTTTTTTTATTCTTCTAGTATAATTGTTTTGCTTCATATCTTCAAGATGTAACTTACTATTTTTAATAGCCCTATAAGTTGTGTGTTGAACATCATCTGCGATTTTCTCTTATCCTTTCCATCTGCTTTATCTTTCATTTTATGTAATTTTTGAGCCATTTTATTGTTTATTATTTTGGACACTTGTGCAATTACTGCCTTATACGATTTAGTTAATTCATTGTCAAAATCTTGTTTGATAATATATTATAGTATTTCTTTCAATGTATTGCAATATCTTCCAATATTTAATAATCCTTGTGGTTATTTAGAATTATTGCTGTCTTTTATTCTTCTTTCTTTTATTTTATTATACCATGTTTCTAATCTATATGTAAAACCTGTTTAAATAATCTATAAGTCGACGGTCTCAAATAAACGCCATATGCAAGAGTACAGCGTCACACTCTAGGTGGCGTCTATATGCTTAATACAATAAATAATAGATGTGGTCTCTATTGCCAGCCGAACGCAGCATCCAACTGCTATACGCGGCTTCACATGCAGTGGTCTCCAATAAACGCCGACCGTATGCAACCTACAGCCTTATGCCATACGTCGCGTTTGTATGCCTAATACGATAAATTATGGATGCAACCTTTATTGTAAGCCGAACGCAGCGTCTAAGGACCCTGTTATATAAGCGCTAATATCGTCGCGTTAATTACATGAAAGACATTTTCTTCGGAAGTTAACGCGTTGCACATAGCTCGCATCAAGTTATACATAGCGCTGACAACGGGACGCAACTGCAGTCACGTACAAGTTGAAAATATACGTCCTGCTTTCCGCGTTATTAACGCGACGATTAGCGCTCGTATAACAGCTTCCTAACTGATGTACGCGACTTTAAATGTAGAATGCAGCGTCTTTAGTTATTTTCGAGCATTGTAACTTTCGGCTGGTACCCGCTTAAACCTAGTGCAATGAGTCAATTAATTCATAAAGTAGAAAAAGGCAAATTGTCAAATGAATTGGTCAAAAGTAACACGTCAATATATGACGCCAGCGATAAAAATTATAAAAACAATATTAAAAATCCACAAGGAAAATAAATTCCTGCAGCTGGCTGAATACCATGTATCACAAAAAGAGGTTTAAATCTTTGTATGTAGGTATATTTAAAAATACATCATACGTCATTCTCTTAAACATGACCTTTACCTCCATCGGTAATTTTACATCCTTCATATCCAAAATTCAAAAACAACATTTTAAATCCCAACACTTGGATTGCTGTTATCATTTTAACATCACTAAAGCTTTTGAATCGTTTGGCTGCAGTAATATTATGTATAACTAACACTGTTTCATGGTGCATTGACATTCTGTTTTCGACACCGTTCATAGATATCTTGTCAATCAGTTACCAGCTGATGTCCGTTTGAAGAGGTTTACCCTCCGGACGCTTGTACTCACGTGAGGCATGGTTATGTGTTGCCTGAAGTTAAATCTAATAAAATATTAAACATCATTCACTTTTAAAGAACAACATGTACATTTTTTGGTAACTTTAATTTTTTGTAAAGGGTTGTACCCTAATATTTTGGTGACTCAGGCATGTTAACCTGTAAGTATAACCATTTTGCTTTAAACCTAACCTTACTCAACATTTCAATCACGTTTGCTTTAATTAAATGGTTTATACTTATTTTAGGCTTTTTATCCTGATGATGGAATTTTTATTCCGAAAACGTTTGTTTTTTGATGTAGCCCTTTTAAGGGTTTTTTAAATATACCTACATACAAAGATTTAAACTTCTTTTTAATATTAAAAATCACCAATGATGGAAAAAAATAGGTGAAATATTTGATATGCCAGGTAAATTTTTAAAATTACTGTATTTTCTCAACTAACTTAATAATAATAATTGATACAATCTTCTCTGTGGTGAACAATGGTATTGTTTGAGTTTATTTCTAATAAGTACTACTGAACCTACTTCAGTTCCACCCGTATATCGCATATTTTCGGTAGTCATTTTTTTACTGTCCTGCACTTCTAGTAAAAGAAGAGTTCATATAGTTTTGAGTTAATAATATTCCATTTTTAAACAAAACACCATTTTTTTGTGGAAAGATCGCACTCGACTGATAACCATACCAACCGGCGACCGACAAACGCTGTATACGTCCTATGCGTAATGCTATACGCGGTGTAAGGCGTTTATTGGAGAGCACAGCCTAATGACGTTGGACACTGCTTATAAAGTTTATTGATAGCCATAGTCTAACGTTCTGTAGTGACTACGTATGCGACGTCTGACGTAACACTTTATGCGGCTTACAGAGTTAATTGGAGACCACAGCCTAAATTATTCTTCTAATGGATATAATGATTATTTTTGTGTAGTTTTTGCTTTTTTCTTTTTCTCCTTCCCAAACCTCACTCTATTTCTTAATAGATTAATTGAACTTGTATTCACATTAAAAATATTATATACTAATAAGAGTAAAAAGCAGAGTATAAATGCATGTTATTAAATTTTTTTCATAGAACACCAAATAATCAAATATGGCACAAATCAATGTAATAAAATAAAATACAGCAATTATTATTAGTTAGTTCTGATTTGTTTCTATTTTTCATTTAGTATAATTGTAAATATTTCATAAACAAGTCACATGATTTGGGATTGTATGCAACTAGATTAAATATATGTACAAACATTGATCACACTATTAGACATACTACTCGAATAACCGTTATACATGTTACAGTTTCGCAAATATATATAAACATTTATAAAATATTAACAGGGTTATGTTAGTTTTGATTCTCCCCGTATATATAGCCAAGAAAAGATTCCGTGTATAAAAATACAGCAGTTTTAAAAACTAAAATTTACAAGACGAGCCATCTGCGAAATGACACAGACGTGTGTTTGAGATAAGAGACGACTTCCATTTACACAACAACATAATCGAGTTTTATCTTCCAACCAACACAGATGTGCATGGGTTAAGGGCAGCGCTTCCTAGGGGACTTCGCTTGAGTCTTGTGAAAATGGTTAGTTTTGATTCCTGAATTTCACCGAACCAAAGGGTTCGCAATCCATTCGTGGCTGAAGCCTTTTCACGGGGTAAAGTACAACTTATATAAACCATCACATTGATGCTGATACACACCTACGTTTACTATGTAGAATCGTTACATTATTATTCAATTATTTGGCAAGTTGAAATTGTTTGTGCTAAACTATATTTCACATTATATCGCGTGTTAAATATTTTAACCGTTTGAGAATATTTTACGTTTGGTTAAACGTTATTACCTTTATCGTAAATTTGTATATTTATTAGATTGTAATAATTTCACTATTCTTTTTTTTTTTGTATGTATATCACAGTGTTTACGTGATCAGTTTACTAATAATTGTATTAATTTCATTATTAATTTTAATGTGTATTTTATTACCGATTATACTTTTGAATTGAGTTTATTAATATTTGTATTACGTTCAATATAATTCATAATATATGTTATGTCTGATTGCATTTTGTGTACCTTTTATCAACAAGGTTTGTTCATTTTACCACGGATTAATTATCTTATTATAAGTACGCATATTTTTTACTCTAACGTTTAATATCCATGTATACGTTATTTTTAATCATACTCAACCATAGCAATCGAAATTTCAAATTCCTTAGTTGTTTGTGTTTTTAAAACCTATTCATCGTCATCCTGCATCCAGATATTCTTGTTTAGTTATAATTGTATGTTTGTTTATGTATATTTATGTTTGATTTTACTTCTTTTTTCAAATAGGGTTTATATAGTCTACTCGTTTATTATTTTTCTATAGGAATATACATACCCAATGCAAAAGGGGGAAACCCGTTCTAGACTGACCATGATATATTATCTCCCCTTTCTGATTACCCCAATTGTTATATTGAGGTCATCGTATGTGCAGACCGCAATAACACAAACTAAACAAAACCGACATTATCATTGTAAAACGACTTTTTACAAAACTTTTATTCTATAGACATATCGAATCACATATAATTAATTATTTATAAAGAAATCGCAAAACCGTAGATATAGGATATTAGGTAGAATACATCAGGTAAAAAGAAATCATTAGTTTGATGCGGAATATTAGAAAAGGCATTATCATTATCAACCTATAGGTATATATGTCCAGTGCTGGACTTCCTTATCTCTTTACATCTGTTTCTGTCTTATATGACTTGCTACTGCTAACACGTTTCAGGTCGTCAGTTCATCCGGTTAGTGGGCGGCCTTTGCTCTGTAGTGCTTCTCGTCATGGCCTCCACTCGAAAATACGTCTTGTTCATCGATTATTAGATATGTATTGTCTTTCGCTAGGCGTGACATTTTCGTAGATATGTTGGATTTTATTAGTGTAACGATGGTCTATTCAATGGAGACAATGGTTTGTTATATTCTGTATATTTCTCATTAGGTTCTTTATCACTAGTGAGTGGTCATGAGTGCTGTATCCCGATCTAAATCCAGCTTGTTCTCTGGGCTGATAGAAGTTTAACCTAGACTCCAGTTTTTTTTTGATAATTTTTGTGAAAAGTTTACATATGTGTGATAGCAAACTGATAGGGCGGCAGTTTTTTTTATTCTGTTATGTCTGCTTTTGTGTGTAATAAAACAATCACTGCATTGTTCCATTGAGAAGGGGTTTTTTCGTGGTAGATGCATTCGGTGAAAAGTTTGGCGAAAGCCTGGATTATTTCCACCTAGTTTAATCGCTTCGATTACTACTTAACCATTGCCAGGGGATTTGGTATTTTTCATTTCTGAAAGTGTCGATTGGACTTCGTATTGTGTAATTTCTGTCATTTCTTTTGATCCCTGGTGTGATTTTAAACGCGGTCTCATCTTGTCTTTCGTTGGTTCTCTCATACATTTCTCGATAAAAAATTCGACAACCTCGAGGATTTCGGTTCTATCTTTATTTCCGTCTTTGTTTCTTATTCTGTAAATATTTTTGTAGCCTATGTTGTTTGTAATTCGGTGTTTTTGAAACTTTTGTTTTCTTGAATTATTTTCTATCTCTTTTAAATTGTTTTCTCTTAGGTCTTTTACGATTAATCGGTAGATATCTTCATTTAATTTCTTAATTTTTGTGTAGTTGGAGTAGCATTTTTTGGTCAGATGTATTTTTTTACTTAGATCTTTTGTATTTTGGTTTAGTTTTTCTTTATGGGTCACGACCCTCGGGAAGCGCTTGTTTTCTGTTTCTTTTAGTACTTTTGTTACGCCATTATTTGCTTGCTCAATGTCTTCTACATTATTTTTTAAGTATCTTATATATGTATGCTAAAAGCATCTTCATACAAGTCGTAGTGTTCTAGAGTCATCTATGTATTCTTTCGTGTTTTTAAGATAAGCTTGGTTATTCAAAATTTGACATTCAATCTTACGTCTGCTCAGATTAATCTGTGGTCGCTTCCTATTGAAAATTTGTTAAGCACTTTGATGTCTTTTATTATGTCTTTTCTGTTCGTTATGATAAAATCTATCTCATTTTTGACACTGCTATCTGGGCTTATTCATATCATAATGGAAAAAAGAGTTCATCATAAATAAATTTTCCGGTGTAAGAAGTTGAGTAGTCTTTGTCCTCATTCATTTCTTTCGTCATATTCATACTTGCCCCTTGTTACTTTTGCATCATCTTGCTTGAATTTTTCGCATTAATACTTAGATAATACTCGTTAGAGAACGACAGACCAAACAAAACAATTTAAAAGTTTCAATCTTAGTTTGATCGATATATGTATAGCAGAGTAGACCACGCATGTTGAAGAAAACTTGAAAAGCTTTTGCTTTAATTCCTTGTTTTGGATCAAGTTTGTATTTATTTCACCAACCAAGATATTTAAAATGTATTAACTGTTCTAATATTGTCCCATTTTTCAATATAGATAAAGATAGATTCTGCTTTCTTGGGGTGTAAAGCTAGTTCGCGTCCGTAGTAGAACACTACACGTGCACCCTGGGTAACGCTAAATGAACTAGCACAAAAGGTGCCAGACAATCTTGAATCTCCTGGCAATTCAAATATTACAGAAAATCTTTCCAGAAATGACACTTGTAAACGGACCTTATCAGGACCATTTGACCAAAGAACTTGGACCAAGCATACGAGTTTGCCATTTTAACATAGAAGGCATAAGCAGGGCAAAATGTCAAATCCTGCACCGACTTTTAAAAGACAACGAAGTTGACCTAGTAGCACATCAGGAAACGCACACAGAAAACGAAGGTCAACTAAGCTTAAGAGGAAAAATCCCCGGCTATGATCTTTTGGGCGCTACCTACGATAGAGCTTACGGAGTGGCAACATATGTCCGTTCAAACATAGAAAATGCAGCATTAATAGCCACTTCTACCGAGAACAACATCCACGAGGTAACTGTGAAAATAGGCAATGTCATAATAGCTAACATATACAAACCTCCTGCTATTACCTGGCCTGTCCAAGTTCTTAATCCCTATGAACACCCAGCCATATACGTAGGGGATTTCAACAGCCACCATGAGATGTGAAAATACTCAGACACTGACAGAAATGGCACGTCCCTTGTGGAATGGGCAGAGGAACATAGTACCCACCTTCTATTCGACGCCAAAGATAGAGGCACTTTTAGATCTGCGGCCTGGAGGAGAGAATATAACCCTGATCTCTGTTTTGTTACCATTGACAACAAAGGCCAACCGCTAGCAGCATCACGAAGGGTTATGCCTGACTTTCCACATAGTCAACATCGCCCCGTCCTAATCAAGATCGGTATCAGCATTCCGATTATAAGATCGTTTCCACGCCCCAGATGGAACTTCAAGAAAGCTAACTGGTCTGCTTTTACCAGTAACCTTGACAAATGCCTAGGATGGATTTCACCAAAGAGCCAGAACTACGGGAGACTAACAGGAGCAATAATCACCTCAGCAAAAGCGACAATCCCTAGAGGATACCGCAAAGAATATATCCCTGGTTGGACAAAACAGAGCAAAAAACTGTATGAAGAATATTGCGAAGATGGAAAGCAGGAGATTGCAGACGAACTACTCCACAGCATTGATGCTGCCAGGCGTGAAAAATGGACCCAGACAGTAGAAAACCTAGACTTTTAGAAGTCAAGTCGACAAGCTTGGTCCCTACTGCGGAAACTCGGAAGTATTAACCCACCCGTTCGCCAAACCAACCTAGTAACTCCAGACCAAATAGCTACGCACATAGTGTCAACCTCTAGGGCACCTCAAAATCGTTTACATAAAATTAAAGTTAAAAAAGACCTCAAAACCATAAAATCTAGTCTTGCACACTCAACAGAATATTCCAACCAATTTACGCATGAAGAAATATCGCAAGCCCTAAATGAAATAAAAACAGGAAAAGCGCCGAGTTTCGACGCCATTCCTTGAGTTCCTCAAACATAGCGGCAGATTCACTGGGCAATGGCTCGCAGAATTCTTTTCTGACATCCTTCAAACGGGAAACGTCCCCCACCAACTCAAAAATGCAAAAATCGTCGCCATTTTAAAACCAGGGAAAAGTAATAATTCACCGAAAAACTACCGCCCCATCACACTCTTAAGTATGGTGTACAAATTGTTCGAAAGACTGTTGTATAATAAAATCAGCAAAACCATATTCCAACACTTACCAGTGGAACAGGCAGGATTTCGGCCAAACCGCAGCTGCACAGACCAGGTACTCGCCCAGACCAATAATGTGGAATCAAACTTTCAAAAGCAATTAAAAACAACCGCTGTCTTCATCGATCTATCTGCTGCTCACGACACTGTGTGGCGAAAAGAGGCAATATATAAATTAATGCGAATAATCCCATGCAGAAAGACCACTGAGGTTATTAACGCCATGCTATCCAACAGATGTTTTAAAGTTATATTGGGAGACAAGACTAGTACCCAAAGAAAACTGAATAATGGACTTCCACAAGGATCCGTGTTGGCTCCCATGCTTTTCAGCCTCTACATAGCAGACATGCCAGAAACCACATCAAAAAAGTTTGGATACGCAGACGACTGGACGCTTGCCGCAAGTCATAAAGAATTCGAGGTCATTGAACGCATTCTAACAAACGATTTAAATGCCCTAGGGAATTATTTCCGCAAATGGAGATTGCAACCCAATCCAACTAAGACAGAAGTGTCCTGCTTCCATTTGAACAACAAGATGGCCAACTATCAACCTCAAATCCATTTTGAGGATAGACTCCTTAACTATAATAAACACCCAAAATACTTAGGTGTTACACTCGACAGAACGCTAAACTTTAAAGAGCATCTTACTAAGACTGCTGCAAAACTCCGAACTCGTAACAACATCCTGCAAAAGCTCTGCGGCACTACATCGGGCTCCTCAGCACCCACACTTAGATCGACAGCATTAGGACTGGTATACCCCGTAGCGGAATACTGTGCACCAGTATGGATAAACAGTCCACATACTCACCGTGTTGATGTCCAACTCAACCAAGCCATGCGAACGATATCGGGCACAATCAAGGCCACGCCCACTTACTGGTTACCAGCTTTGAGTCATATAGCTCCACCACCCATCCGCCGGGAACATGCCCTTGTCAGAGAATTTACAAAAATCAATACTGATCCTGAGCTCCGCTCCCATGTCGGAACTTCCGCCAGAGACATAAATAGGCTCCGTTCAAGACACCCGCCTCTAAAAACAACAAAAAGGCTAGTAGATCAAAACTTTAATGTAACTAAACGGTGGAGAGAACAATGGGAGAATAACGCTGCACCAGCCAACTGGAACAGGCCATGTATTACAAGCAAACCTGAGGGCTTCAACCAACCGAGACGAATTTGGACCACACTCAATAGAATAAGGACGAACTGTGGCAGATGTTCCGACTCACTTTTTAGATGGGGAAAAATACAATCACCAAATTGCGACTGCGGCGCCGAAAGGCAAACAGTAAAACACATGGTAGAGGAATGCCCGATTAGATCCTATAACGGCAACCCTTCGGATTTCCTGGCTGCTACAAAAGAGTCAATCGAATATATTTATAATCTAGATGTTTGTTTATAGAATAATATTTTTGTATGTACTGTTGTTTGTAATTTTTATATTTTATATATATATATATATATATATATATATATATATATATATGTATATATATATATATATATATATATATATATATATATATATATATATATATATATATATATATATATATGAACCTGTGATGTAGCCATACGCTAAATAAATAAATCTGCTTTCTTTGGATTACCAATATTTTGGTTTGTTTCTCATTAATCTTTATTCCAAACTCTTGACAAGCATCAATTAATTTATTCTAAGACTTGTTGTAAGTTCGTGTCTGTATTAATAAGTAGAAGAGTGCCATGTACATGCTTATATTAAAAATTTATTCTTCATTAATTTTTATTCCTGTAGGATGTTTGATCGTCGGTCCTAATTTTGACACTTCCCCTCCAATATAATCTTTGGTAAAGTTGTTGCTCTGTAAAGAATCCAGGAAGGGAGAAGTTTAGGAAGAATCTCACGGCTGCGCAACTAGTGGGAGTGGTATAGATGCCCATCATCAAGTTAGAATCTATGGAGAGGGCATCACGTGACTAAAAACGACCTCACTGCGGCCATATTGTTTTGACACTTTTGACAGATCGTATATGTTTATTTACGTTTGTTGTTTTTTGAATATTTTTAGTTTTATAATACTTTTATAGAAACTGTAATAATATATTGTGATAGTGCATAATAATGGTTTCTTGTTCTCAACGTAGTTGCAGTGGCAGAAGCAATGTTAATAAAAAATCTTCAGGAATAACGTTCTACAGGTTAGTATACAAATATGTAAACAAAGTAATGGCCCGTACTTCAGAGAATAAAATTAATAGTATTTGACTGTATTAATTTATCTTTATGTATAATATATCGTGTTTTTAGTGTTTACCGCGGGATAAATAAATCATAGTTTATTAAAAATGTATTGCACTTTGTAGATTATGATTAAATCTTCTGAATAACTAGTCATATTTTTATAGCAGTTTTAATATTATTGAGTCCGGCCATGATCCCACCGCCATATTGGTATCACCGTTAGCCACGCCTACCTACGCCGTTTTTAATACACACGTTAATATGCTCATAGCTTCTCCATAGATTCTAACTCAATGATGCCCATCTATTTAAATTTTCAGGGCAGCCGCATCTAAGATCAAAATAGCCATGATGGTTGCCTACCTCCGCTTGTAAAGAAAAGGAAAGAACTTAACATTTTATTATTATGTACACGATCAAAAGCCTTTAAGAAATCGACAAATTATAGAAAAATACCCTTTTGTTGGTCGTTATCACTTTTAAGGTTGAACACATCGAGATTACCATTTCTACCAATTCGAGTATTTCAGAGTAAACTTCGTCAGGTCCAGGACTCTTGATTTTTAGAATTGGTGAGTTTTCGTTAGAATTATCTATCGTAATGTCGATATCTTTATCCCGGAACAGCTCGTGTATAAATTTTTCCCATTCTAGTAAGTATTTTATTTTTGATGTTATAAATTGACTGTCTGCTGTTATTTTTATAATATATGAAAATTCTTCCACTTTCTTGTATATATTAAAATAATCATGCCTTTTTTCTAATACTTCTATTTTGTACATTTTGTTTATTTGATTATTATTATATTTTTTTATTTATAATACTCTGGATGACTGGTTAAGGTTCTAAGCAAACAAACCAACTTTTGTCACTAGGGCATACAAAGAAGTGTTGAATTTAACACTCTGCACAAGCAAGGTAAGTGGTATATTAACAAATTCACATATGTCTGAAGAATCCTTATGTTCGTATCACAGATATAAACAATTTGAACTTAGTATAATTCCATTGAAAATTAAATACCAAAATCTTTGAAATAAAACTGTTTAGGATATAGAGAACCCATCAGTAAAAATCTCGGGGAAAGTATAAACTTATTTAAAGCCGTAAAGACCATAGATTTAGCAGGTTGCACAGAAGCGAAGCTATAAAAGTGGCTTGCCATGAAAACTGTCAAAAAAAAAACAAAAATACGGGCAGTACTACAGTCTGGTGGAACAACAGTTTAAAGAAGCCAAGGATGGAAGTCCAAAGCCTATTTAACAAAGTCAAAAGTAACCAAGACTGGGATGCCTATAGGTATAAGCTAACGTTATACAATAAAGAAATTAGGAAAGCCAAAAGGAATTCATGGAGAGAGTTGTGCGAGTAGATTACAGATATCCCGGTCTGCTCTTAAATGCATAAAGCAACAAGCAATGGTAGTACCATCCTGGCAAAGGATGGTGCTATCATTAAAGAAGTGGGATTCCTAAAGAAAGCTAATTACAACGAGGACCAAAGAGAAAAGTCTTATAGAACTCAAAAATACGCACTTCCAGGCCTTAGAAATATTGAATGGTACAGATAGGAATAGAACCCCACCAACATAGACCAAAAGCTGACTCAACCAAGTTTTATAGATTGGGAAATAATCACAGCAATTACAAGACCAAGCAGAATTAGATGGGCTATAAATAAATTTTAACCATTCCAGGGAACAGTTTCCAGGGACAGGTACAGAGACAGGACAGGACAGTTTAGCATTAGGGTAGTACCGAAAATATAGCAAAAGGTGAAAATTATATACTTGCCCGAGATAGGTAAAGTATAAGACCTAACACCAAAGTCATATAGACCAATAAGCCTAGCGTATTTTCTACAAAAAGCGCTGGAAAGGGTTCTGGATAGGTACATAAGAGACGAAGTGTTAAATGATAGTCCTCTAAGCAATCGTCATAATGCAACCTGGTAAATCTACGGACTAAGCATTGGATTATCTAAATGGGCTTATCTTAAAATCAATAGAGGACAAATGAGGTAGGAATGACTACTTTTTTAGATATTGGAGGGGCATTTAATAATGTTACCACCAACTCTTTGATAAAAGCAATGAGTAAACGAGACACACCTGCAGTAATATGCAAATGGATAAGGGCATCGATGGAGAATACGATAATTATATCCACTCTGAATAAAGCAACCATCAAAGCAATAGCAGGTGGAGTCTGTCCACAAGGAGTTCTGTCATCTCTACGTTGGACAACCTTGGTAGATAATCTTTTCAAAAATCTGTCCACAAAAGACTTTTATTGTATAGGATACGCTGACGATATTTCGATATTTTAATCATCGTCAGTAGCAAATTACCCCAGGAAAAACGCAAGCAACCCTCAATATGGTTAATAACTGGTGTAATCAAGGAAGACTAATTGTTCATTTTTAAAAAACACAGATCATTAACTTCACAAAAAAGACAGCGTGGCAAGGCCTAAAACCACCAGCGCTAGGCAGAACGGAGATTCCGTTTACCAAAGAAACAAAATAACGTAACCTTGGGATATATTTTGAATATAGTCTTACATAGTTTACTTACATACTAAAAATCACACAGAACACTACTATGTCCTTGGGCAGATGTACAAAAATGAATGGTAAGTGTTGGGGCTTAACCCCAAAATGACCCGTAAAGACACAGCCAGTGGGAGCAATAAGGCTGCTAAGTAATACACAAACAGGCAAGCCTGCCTGTGTATTACGAGAATTATATAAACAACCCCTCAGTAGCGTTGAAAGTCCTACTAAATCCACCACCCCTTCATATCTTTAGGTATATAAGGGGAAGCCCTATTTGTGGTACACAGATTAATTAATAGATAGTCAGCAACACATAAGCCAGGCGCATAGTGCTAAAAATAGGAAGCTAATCGAGGATCTAAAAGCAGATATCGTATTGAAGGAACCCATTGATGCAAGAGCTACGAGATATAGCTTTAACAATAAATTCAAAATTAATATACCTAACGGCAGATCTAGTAAGCAAAGACAGGAAAAGCCATAGTAGGTCTGCTCACAGGGCACTGTAAGCTGAATAGGCAGTTAAAGCTGATGGGATTGGAAGATGATGACCTATGCAGATTCCATTACCTAAAGGAAGAAACAGCAGAGCACTGTCAATGTGACGGCCAGGAAAATGTACGATTCTTTGCATTAGGCAAATAAAAGCAACCGTCAAAGAGCTACATATAAGGTTCAGTCTTGAAGTTACTAAACCTTTTAAAATGAGTCAGGTTGTAGAATGTAATCTAGGTTTCGAGAACCACAGTAGATCTGAAAAGATCACAGTAAAAGATACCTGCCTATCGAGTCAGTCATCTTTTCTTCTTATTTATTTGTTCTTCAGTTTCGTTCCTTATTTTCGCAATTTATTTTGATTTTTTGTTGGAACCACATGGTTTTGTTGTATTTCTTGGAATGTATGCTTATTGTTCTACTTCCAACACTTTACATGCTGATGACATTAGGTAAGAATTTAATTTTTTTTTGTTGTCTCTATGACGTCTTCTTCTTCCAGAATTGGTGATTTCTACTTGGATTTACGTCTATTCTTATACAAATTTTGAATTGATGTTGACTCTAAATGTTTACTTTTTACGATTTTTTTATTATTTATGGTTTCCTGGTTTTTCTTTATCTTTTCTTTTATCTTTTACCAAAAGTGAGTGTAAATCTTTAACTTTCCACGTTTACAGTTCTTATATTTAGTTAGAATTTGACGTGGATGTTTGTGTTACTAGTGGTTGTATATTTTATAGAAAATATTTAAACATTCGCATTGTAAAATGTGTTTTTCTGTTTTTGTCAAGGAAAAATGTGTTTGGAACCTGCCTTAATGCAATTTTGTATGAATTAGTGCGTGCCACGTTTATTCAACAAATCTACAAACAGTTAATGGCATAGCTCACTCTTTATGTCATATTCTCAGTTGATCGACTGATGTTTATTTAATTATACCGTATTTTCACACCTGTCCTATACTTCTAGATACCAATAGTATGTTTCCTTTTAGCCATTGGGACATGATGTGTCATGGATAAGAACTGTTCCATCTGTTTTGCGTCGTATAAAGGCGAACTCAGACAAACGGTCTCAGACCAGCACGGTTCATTGATGCGTAATACACTATTACAATACATTGTCATTTAGCAACTCTTCATCGTATTTCTGTTTAGTTCCTTGGTATAACATTATTTTCAAGTCGACATTAAAGTGTTACACTATTGAGTCTATAATTTTTCGAGATGTTGTCTAAAGTAGTTTGCAGTTCATTATAGGAAACCTCTTTTTTCTTTTTAGGTCTACAGGCTTTAAGTTCCATACAATAGGTACTATTGTACCTATAATAGGTTCCATATAATAGGTGAAATTAATTATAGAACAAATTGTTTATGTTCTATAATTAATTTCATATGTAATATTCTTTCTGAGATATAGCTTTCATTTTAAGCTGAAGCAAACCACAATTATTCATAAAAATAATACCAGAAAGATGAAGGTATTAATGGGGACTATAAATAAAATAATAAAATAATAGCTTTAAGTTATATTTAATTTTCTGTAACAACTTGTTGATTAGTGGAAGTAATCAACAAGTAAACGATAATTGACTTGCTGACATCTGATGAGATCTTTGGTTCTCATAGGGTCAGATTGGGTATTGAAACTTTTGAATCATATAAAACTGCAGGCCAGATGGTATATTTCCCAGGCTACTTCAAGAGAAACTGATGTAAGTATTTAGAGCTAGCCATGCTCTGAAGTACAGGAAAAACAGATTATACCTTAGGAAAATTATAGAGGCTAATAAGTTTGACAGTTGTTCTCACCCGGTGCTTTCGACATGAGCGCATGTTGTTACGGAATAAATTGTCTGTTTGAACCGATAAAGTTATAAGTAGTTATTTTATTTTTTCTTAGTAAATTTCGGTAAATATTGATAAAATATTTTTTGTAGTAATTTTTTTTAATTGGAAAAATTATTATTTTTAGTAAAAAAGTAAGTAACTTTATTTTTTGTTCTAGAATATGTCACATAAGAAGAACAAAAAGTCTTCTGAAACTGTAGTGAAGAAGTGTTATGTGGCTCTGATGATAAAGAGCGTATGCAGAAAGGTCAAGAGGCAACTAGTGTCCACGAATCAGACCTTGAGCTTTCTGAAGGAGAAAAACTAGTTGACTTAAATATTGAACGAGGTAGGTCTTTCATTGGAAAAGACAAGAAAACTTTATGGAACATTTTTCCAATAGTTTCATCAAAAACTAAAACTAAAGTAAACAATATTACCACTAAGTCCATTGGAGTCACTAAAATTATCAAAAAAGCGGATACAGTTCTTCAGGCTTTGAAATTGTATTTTCCGGACTCTACACTCGAAGAAATAGCTCAATGCACAAATAAATACTTTGCAAAAATTAGAGCTCGGTATATAGATGTCAAGGTGCAGAAGATAAAAACGTGGTGAAAATCAAGGCAGTATTAGGTTTCTTGTATTTGGCAGACATTCTGTGCTCATCCCATATAAATCTAAAGGACTTATGGATGCAAGACGATACAGCAGTGGAATTTTTCCGTCCTACCATGGGACTCAATCGTTTTTAACTTCTATTGAGGGCTTTAAGATTTAATAATTGTGCTTAACAGATAATTTAGGAAACAGTTTGATAAATTATCTCCCTGTAGGAAAATTTTTAATGATTTTGTTTATAGATATACATAGAACAAACTACAACGTTTCTGAATTTGTAACGATTGATAAAATACTACAATCCTTTTTTGGCAGATGTGCATTTCGGCAGTATATTCCAAATAAGCCGGCAAAGTACGGATTAACAATTTTAGTAACGATCGGTGCTCAAACTTTTTATACGAACAATTTTTGGAAGTTTACATTGGAACTCAGCCTGATGGACCTTTACGATTAGACAGCAGCGCTTTGCTGTGATCAGCCAATCTCTGGAGCAGGGGGAAATTATACGTGCCATAATTGGTTCACGTCAATACCTTTGGCACTTGAGTTACTCCAAAACCACAATTTAACCTTGGTAGCGACTATGAAAGAAATAAACGTAAAATTTCTGAATTTTTTTAGCAAAAATGAAAGGACTAAAAACGAATACAAGTATATTTGGCTTTAATAAAGACAAGACATTATTTTAATAAAAACTCAAGCCAAATAAAACAGTGCTAATGCTCTCAACAATGCATTATATAGATGAGATCGATTGAAATACAGACGGTAAGTGTAAAAGTGCTATGATAATATATTACATGGAAGGAGTAGACGTAGTGAATGAACTAAAGGAGAATTACTCAGTGTCTAGAAAAAGTTGCAGGTGGTCTCTTACATTATTCTTTTTCATGCTAAATATTGCAGGTATAAATAGTCAAATAATATATCAAGAAAATAATAATAACTACATAGCACGCTGAAAATATTTGAAAATTCTCGCAAAAGAACTGATACATGAATATTTGAAATGTCGACAAAAAATTGTTTTTCGTCCAGTGAATTTAAAGAACTGTATCCAGGAAATTTTAGAAAAGCCTGGTGAAAGCGATACAGTAGAAATAAGTCAACTATATCCTGGAAAATGCAAATTTTGTTCTTGAAAAAAATCAGTAAAACAAAACTTTAATATAAACAGAGCCAAACCTATATGTATTTGTAAAAAACACTTCGTATTTTGCCCAACTTGTAAAGAACAAAAATAATAAATATTTAACATCCTAGATATCTAATAGTATTAATTCTAAAATAATTTTTTTTTTAGGAGATAATACATACAGAAAAGGAATATATGTAATAAATTTCAAACAAATTTTCCTTACTTATATATTATTAATAATATTATCTATTTTCGTTAATATTACTATGCAAATGAATTTGTTAAAAAACGATCCCGGTTAAAATTGTACATAACGACCTTGTAATTTCGAACGTGCCACGTAACTGTTCTATACGCGTGTTCAGCCGGGTTAAAAACCATGAAAAAAAAATTTCAACAAAAACCATCTTAAAAAAACTTATTGCACCAGCGGCAAAGGGCTTATCAAATAAAGAAATTGGGTAAATCCGCCCTGCACAACCTGGTGTCGAAACTTGAAAGAAGCTTTGTACTCAATAAATAGTGCACTGATGACAAAGAAAATTCAAAACACAACATGCAAATGGATTATTCAGATACTTTATAGCAGAATAATATCCACAGATAGGTCTAATGCCATAAACTTGAGCACAACTAAGTGTGCTCTCAAAGGGGTGTATTGTCACCAAAATTATGGAATATAGTCGTTAATGACCTGATTTATTTACTTAGGAGCCAAAGAGTCTGGGTGTACATTATTGAGAGAGAAAACCTCTCTGTAAACTATTTCAAAACAAAACTAGTAATCTTTACTAGTAAGAGGACTTACTGAACTGAGTCAGCTGACATTATTTTTAGAGGAACTAGAAAAAACCAATTAGGTCAAGTATCCAGTCGTAACTCTGAATTCTAAACTTAATTACAGCACTAATATTAACAAAATAAGCAACACGGCTAAGCGACTTTTCTAGAACTGCAAACAAGTTGTAGCTAAAACCTGAAGATTAAAACCAAAAAGAATCTGCCGGTTCTATACATTAGTAATACGACAACCGTTACGTATGGTTCAGTACTTTGGTGATAAAGGTGGCTGTGCAGTCTTGTGCGACTCCTCTCACCAAGCTATAAGGACAGGCTCCTTAAATAAATAGTACAGAAAAGGCTTTTTTACAAGATATCAAAGGTCTCCCCCCGCTGGAACAATATTTATATGCCGAGTAATTATGTATTAAATAGTCACAAAACTACACTGAGACTATACTTGAGAAATTCAAGAAATCCATCAGATGAAAACAGATATGGCGACGCCAGAACTAATTTCCACTGAGAATATTAACACTTTGTACCATCTAGAGAACAAAAAGTCCCAAATAATAATTAATATGGTTTACTGATCAATCTAAAACTGTCGCTGGTGCTAAATCAGGATTTTTTGGGCAGACATGTAAGTATAATAAATCTTACAGTCTAGGTCAATATACTATTGTGTTCTAAGCTAAATTTTTGACTTTTGGTTACCTGCATTAATGAAATCATGGACGGAAACCCCAAAGCCAAGAGAATCAAAATTTATACAGATAGCCAAGCAGGTATTCCGGACGTAAAGAAACCACTCACCAAATTAAAACTGGTAAGAAACTGCAAAGATATTAGCAATAATCTAGTAAAAGACTATTGAGTATCCTTATTATGGGTGACGGGTCATTAAGAGGTCCATGGGTATGAATGAGCAGATTTGCTGGCAAAACAAGGCTCGATAGAAACCTTTGTAGGTCCAAAACCATGTAGTGCCATCACCCAAGACCGTGCAAGAAGCGACTTTCGGAAGCGGCTGAGAAGGAATAAAAAAAATAGACCCACTTAAGGGCAAATCAAATAATCAAGAATAATGATAAAAAAACTTTCGAACAATTCGGTGAACTTCAATAGATGAGACATTAAAAGGGTAACCGAAATTATAACTATACATTGTCTTTTAAGTAAACATTTATACAAAATAGGTAAGGTGAATCAACCATGATACAGAAAATGCGAAATGAAAGAAGAGGCTGCCATACCTATCCGAACCCATCCTACGCCATTGCAATGTGCTAAGTGGTCTCCTTATTCTTCTTCTAACGGCGCTACAATCCTTTGTGAGTCTTAGCCTGCTTAACAACATTCTTCTATTTTGCTCTTTAGAATATTTTCCTTCAACACTGCCTGATGTTCATGCTTTTAGGATCTCCTTCTACATCGTATATCCACCTTTTGTGAATGTGCAAGTGATATGAGGCAGAAATTTACTGGTCAACTGAAGATTGAACCAGAGGAGATCCTTAAATCATCAATGAGGAAACTGTTGGCCTTCTTTGAAGTCATAGGGTATAGCACAAAGATCTTATGACTAAGTGCCGGAGATTACCTAACATCGCCTGAACTAAAAAAAGAAGAACTACTTGTATTTAGATCAACAAAATTAAGTAAAACCTATTTAAACAACAAAAAGTATGTTTTACAACCCAAGTAAAAAGGGCTTGTTGGAAATTATGTTGCCAAAGTTTGAACAAAAATACTCCAATGAAAGACGTCTAGGCTAAATTAAATAGGTTCAAAAACAAAAAACAAGCAAATATGCATCAAATGGAGTGGGGAGACTGGACAGAATATTTCCATAGTAAAATTTTTCCGAATTGGGTTAACGAAAAACCAAGAGAATTCAAAAATTATTATACAAATGAACATATGCTAAATAAACCTTTTACAATGAAAAAATATAAATAATCGGAAAACGGAAAAAAATAAAAAAACGTCTCCGGAATAGACAATATCCATTACCCAATGATTGCTGAGATCCCAGTTTTAACTAAGCAGCGCTTATTAGATATTTACAACAATATATATACAAACAAGTCAAACGTACCAGACGACTGGAAAAAATATTTAATAATACCTATTCCTAAACCTAATAAACCTAAAGATTTCCCAGACTCATACAGACCTATTTCGTTAGGATCTTGTGTCATGAAAACTTATGAACGACTTATTAAAAATAGGTTAAAACACTCGCTGGAAAAAAATCAGTTAATACCAACAGACCAGTATGCATTCAGAAGAGGACGCTCGACTCAAGAAGTTACAGCATCATTAGTTACTGACAATTAACATTTACCCGAAACAATTCATTTCAATTTCTCCTGCTTATTTTTATACATTAAGGGAGCTTATGATGTAGTTAATCTAGACATTCTAACAGATAAATTATGTTCCATATGAATTCCAGAAGGTGTTATTGCGAATCTAATGAAATTGTACCAAGATAGAAAAGTGCATCTAAAAATAAATGGAACGATAGTTATGCCCAAATCAAAATCAGTTGGATTGCCACAAGGAAATATCCTAAGTCCATTATTATTTATGTTATACACTGCGGATGTTACCAGTTCTATTACTGAAGAAACCAAATTACTTCAATACGCAGACGACTTTTGCATTTATACGAAAAATAAATCGATCGAAGCTTCCATCGATGCATTAGAAAACGTCACGGAAAAAATTGTCGAATGGTCGCATAGAAATAGATTCTACATCTCTCAAGAAAAATCAGTCATGTGTTCATTTACAAGAAGACGATATCAGCCACCAAACCAAATTAATATAGGACCATTGACATTTCCATACAAAACATCAGTTAAATACCTTGGCATATTTTTAAATCAGAAGCGCTTTTGGAAAGAAAATATTCATCATTTGTCAAAAAAATGTGAAAACACAATAAACGTACTAAGAGCTTTTACTCATACAAAGTGGAGAGCAAACTCAAATACATCACTAATCTTCTACAGAGCGCTAATACGTTTAGTGATAGACTATGGATGTATCTTATATGGAAATGCAAGTTTTACTCAACTGGAGATATTAAAAAAAATAAAAAATAAGTGTTTACGACTTTGTCTTGGATGTTTAAAAAGCACACCAACAAATATTTTAAAAATCTAAGCAGCAGAGCCTCCCTCTTATCTTAGATGACAATTTTTGTGTGATGTTTTTATGTCAAAACTCCTAGCACAAAAAAGATCTGACAAAATACAGGAACTCAATTCCCAGATAGGGGGAGTTCGCATGGAGACAGCAAAGTGAATAGACGTATTTAATACGAGTTCCAAAGCTATCCAGTTTAAAAAAGTAAAACACATTAAGTATTAGTTAATTAGTTTTCATTAAACAAAAACAGTGTTATAATCAAATCCATCTAAAATCAACGGTTGAATCTGCAAAAACCAGTAAGTAAACAAAGTTTGTTTACATATATTTAAGCATTTATTGTCAATCGAAAAACACCCATCATTTTTCGAAATTTTGTTGAAATATCAAAACAAGTTCTTCAGGTGAACAGGACCGTACTCAGCCACAATTAAAATTATTAATGTGCGTTTAAATAATGGATAACAAAAATCCAGGGGACCATGTCCCTAACCCTCCTCTGAACCTTCCCATATCTAGTACTTCAACTCAATACAATTCCCAATCATACGCATTAATTACAACAAAAAATCAAACATCATCCAAATTTCCCGATAAACAGCAAGCCATCTTATTTACTTCCATTGACGACGTAAAAATTGAAGATTATCTAATAGCCTTGGGCAGTACTGTAAATCCTAAAGATATTATTTTCGCCTCACGGATTTCTCAAAATAGAATATGCATTTACTTATCCTCAAAAGAACTAGTAGATAACTTCTTAAAAAATTATGGTTCAATTAAAGTCAACAATCAAATTCTCACTGCCCGCAAATTAATCACTCCAAGTCAAAGAATTGTTTTATCCAATGTATGCCCCAGCATACCACATTCTATTTTAGAAGCAGAGCTAATAAAGCTAGGTCTAAATCTATTATCGCCTATCAACTTTCTTAAAATAAACGCGTCTCGCCCAGAATTTAGTCATATTCTCAGCTTTCGCCGACAAACGTATATTACTCCTTTAGAAAACAATGCAATATTGCCAGCTTCTTTCATAATAAATTTCGACAATACATCATACAGAATTTTAATTCAAAATGTCAATGTAAGTACCAAAGAACGAAATAAACAGAATACGGAACCAATGAAAACATCTGAAACGGTAGCCCAAGAAACTTCAACGATTTCCATTAAACGACAAATGTCAGAGTCTACACCACCGCTTGAAGACCTCCACAAACAACCTACATTTCAAAAACCCAAACCCAAGAAAATTAAACCGGAAAAATCCATTCACGATGAAATGCAACCATTACAACAAATGTTTGAAGACGATAAAAACAATTTTACACTGAACTATAACCAAACTTTAAATTTCTTTGAATCAGCCCCACACAACGCAGACATATTGGATCTTCTTAAAACCTATACAGACAATGTACCAGGTTTCCTTAAGGATCTGGACACTATGTACACTCAAAGCTCAAAAAAGCTGAAAACAAAAATCACAAACATTAAAAGAAAATTACAGCATCAACTCTCCAGAACATCTGCATCAATGGACAGCGAACTCTCATCCTCTCAAGAAAACTTAAGTACTTAACATTCAGATGTATCATACAATGGAATCTCAACGGGTACAACACCCGTTGCGAAATGTTACAAAAGTTAATTGCTCAACAAACACCATCAGTTATTTGCCTTCAAGAAACTCATTTCAAAGATTCTTACCATGCAAGGTTAAAGGGTTTTAAATGCTTTTATAAAAACAGGACCAATAGAGATAAAGCAAGTGGTGGAGTAGCAATCTATATCAACCAAATGTACGAAGCAGAACTAATACCTTTAAATACACCCTTAGAAGCTGTTGCAATCACAATTAATAGTGATATAAAGATCTCAATATGCAACATTTATATTCCACCGAGTGAAAATTTTTCAACTGCCGTAATTGAGGAACTACTTCAACAGATCCCATCTCCCCGTATACTCTTAGGAGATTTTAATAGTCATAGTCCCTACTGGGGATCCAAATTTCGATCATTAAAAGGAAAAGTACTAGAACAATTACTTGACAGTAACAATATAAACATCTTGAATACAGGGGAACCCACAAGATTTAATATACAAACAGGAGAATTCTCAGTTATCGACCTAAGCATGTGCGATCCGGTCCTACAAACATCTTTAAATTGGGAAGTCCATCCCTACTTATACGGGAGTGATCACTTTCCTATTCTTATAACCCGTCCTTTTAAAACCGCCTTAACTACTCCTCTCTCAAAATGGAAATTAGACCAGGCAAATTGGACACTTTTCTCAGACCAAATAGACCAAAAACTCCCATATCTCCCTGACCCTAGTACCTCAAATATATCTTCAACTTATCTAAAATTCTCTGAGTTAATATTAGAAGCAGGCCACAAAGCAGTCGGAAAAACCAAAACTCTAAAAACTCACACGCCAGTACCGTGGTGGAATACTAAATATGACGAAGCCATCAAAAAATACAAGCGAGCTTTTAACAAATTCAGACGATGTCCTACTACACAAAATCAAATAAAATATAAAAAACTGAGAGCTGAATCTCGATATCAAATTAAGCAAACTAAAAAACAAAACTGGAAATCTTTCGTGGCATCCATCAACAACTCTACTCCCCTGTCTGCATTATGGAGGAAAATTCGTCAACTATCTGGAAAACAGCAAAACGCCCAAATTAGTTTCTTAAAACATAATGATCAATTCATTACCTCAACACAAGAAATCACAGAAATTTTTGCAGACCTTTACGAACAAAATTCCAGCACTAACAACTACCCTCCAAATTTTCTTCAATTTAAATTTAGAAATGAAAAAAAGGAGATAATGATCACGGAGAACACGGAAGACTACATGAACTCGCCAATTTTACTTGAAGAAATGGACGATGCATTGTTTGGCATAAAAAACTCTTCTCCGGGTCCAGATGATATACCAATAATTTTTCTCCAAAAACTAAGCACAAATGCTAGAATATACCTCCTTAATGTTTTGTACCAAATGTGGATTCAGCACTACTTTCCAAAGTCTTGGTCAGAATCATATATTATCCCAATCCCTAAACCCCAAAAACCGAAAACAGATCCCCAGTCCTATAGACCAATATCCCTAACCTCGTCAACCTGTAAGCTATTTGAAAAGATTATAAACCGTCGTCTTAGATGGTTTCTGGAAGATAAAAAATTGCTTATCCCGGAGCAAAACGGCTTTCGTCAAAATAGATCAACGACGGATAACCTATTTGATCTTGAATCCGAAGTTCACGAAGCACTCATTAACAAACAACACTGTCTAGCTATTTTCTGCAATATAACAAAAGCCTACGATTGCACATGGAGATATGGTATAGTAGAAAAACTTCACTCCTGGGGTATTATTGGACAATTCCTAAAATTTATTCAAAATTTTCTTCAACTTAGAACATTTAAAGTACGATCAAATGGAACACTATCATCAAGTCGAATCCAGGAAAATGGAGTCCCCCAGGGATCGGTATTAAGTGTAACTTTATTTCTTGTTGCAATTAACGATATCTTGGAACAATGTCAACATCCAGTAAAAGCAAGACTATACGCAGACGATCTGGTTATCCTACTAAGAGGAACAAGTTTAGAATCCACCCAAAGAATCATACAAAGCGCATTAAATTATCTCCAGAAATGGTCTGACAAAACAGGACTCAGTTTCTCTAACGAAAAAACAAAATGCATGCTCTTCTCAAAAAAGCGAAAAGAGGATAATCCAATTTTAACATTGAATGGTAAAAATCTGGTCTTTGTAAAAGAAATAAAGTTCCTCGGTCTTAGATTTGACAAAACATTGAATTGGAAAAGTCACATTAAAAATCTAAAAGGTACTTGCCAGCAAAGCATTAATATTTTAAAGACACTGTCGAACATCAACTGGGGCAGCGATACGGCAACTCTTCTACGAATCTTTTCATCATTAGTTCGATCAAAAATTGACTACGGCTCAGTGATATATAACTCAGCCAAAAAATCTGTTCTTAAAGAACTAGATGTAATCCAAAATACGGGACTGGGAGTTGCTTTGGGTGCCTTTCGAACAAGCCCCATACTAAGTATATGTAGTGAATCAGGGCAAACCCCTTTAGAATTTAGAAGAGATTTTTTAAGTTTGTCGTTTGCTTGTAAAGTTCTATCCTCTCTAGATAACCCAGTCTACCATAACGTTCACAGCAATCGTTTCAGCCACTACTTCTCATCTCATCCTTAATGTAATCCGCCTTTCTATGAACGAATTAACCGATTACTTCATAAATATAGCATACAATTCCCGTCAATATACCATCCTTCCGAAAACCCTCCTCCTCCATGGACTGTAAATAAACCACCAGTAATTACTGATCTATCAAAATTTAATAAACATGAATCCCCACCAGCCATATTAATTAACAACTTCAAAGATATTATGGATAGATTTAGCGACTACCGACAGATCTACACAGATGCATCAAAAACAACGGACGGAGTCGGCGCAGCCATTTTCTGTAATATTCATAATGCTAAATTTAAGTTGCATAACAACTGGACTATCTCGAACGCAGAACTATACGCAATCCTTGAAGCTCTAAAGTTCATTAACACAACGGACCAGAGAAATTATACAATCATTACTGACTCAATAAATGCTCTTTGTGACATCAAAAACATATACTCCAGCAATCCTATTCATAAAGACATTTACAAAGAACTTCAAAATGCTGCAAAGGAAAACAAACATGTGGTATTAATCTGGGTTCCATCTCATATTGGAATACAAGGTAACGAGGCTGTGGACCGTCTAGCTCACGAAGCAGCGACAACTGATGGTCAAGTGCAATTAAATAAAATAGTGCCAAGTGATCTTAAATTGTGCTTAAAAAACATAGTTAGTTGTGCGTGGCAAAACAAATGGTCGCAGTGTTCCGAAAAACTAAGGCAAATTAAAGACAATGTTTTACAAAAACAAGCCGTTGTGTTACCGAGGAAAAAACAAGTCATCTTTTCTCGACTTCGAATTGGTCACACCCGTCATACACATCTTTACCGAATTACAAGAGACAATCCTCCATACTGCAACCAGTGTCAAACCAACAATACAGTTAAACATATTTTAACCGAATGTCAAATTTTCCAGGAAACCAGAAGTAAACTCAACCTTCCCAGCGACATAGGCGACCTTCTTAGAGACAATAATCATCTACACAATATTATAAAGTTTTTAACGGTTGTAGGCATAAAAGATATTTAAATTAATATCTAGACTACTTATATTACATATATCAATCTTCTTTAATGTTCTTTAATGTTAGTACGTAATTAATATTAACCTTTCTTTGTTACAATATGTATTTTCCATTGTTGTCGTCTATAACTCCAGTGGTTCGGACGACATTAAATAAATTAATAAAAAAAAAAATTCCCAGATAGATACTTAATTCTGGCGACTAAAAAAGCATCCAATAGTGATAAACAGTTATCAGCACCTAATTCAATTTAGTAACGTATTTTACAGAAATGACATACTTCCCTAATATAATTGTGATTATAACCTATTAGAATTATAAATCCCTTCCTACTATCTAAATATTGAATTACATGTAAATACATTTAATATAAATGCATTTATTAACCAAACAGTTCTAAAAAGATTACTCGAGTCAGACTGTATTTATACAGATAACCTATTAGAATTATAAATCCCTTCCTACTATCTAAATATTGAATTACATGTAAATACATTTAATATAAATGCATTTATTAACCAAACAGTTCTAAAAAGATTACTCGAGTCAGACTGTATTTATACAGATAGATCCAAATTTGACGAATCTACTGGATGCGCTTTTTACCATTAAAATCAAAATATATCCAAAAAATTCAAACTTACAAGTCAAATGGCTATTTACACTGCAGAGCTCGTCGCAATTCTTCAGCCTTTGAGGTATATTAGTGCCCATCACAAGAGTAAGTTCCTTATATTAACAGATAGCAAAAGTTCGGTAGACACAATAATACAAACTAAATTATCAAACTCTGCATCAGTAGTGATTATAAGAATTTTAGAAGCGGTCCAGTCACTTAGGAATAAAGGTAAACAAATTTCTTTGGTTTGAATTAAGGCCCATTATAGAATTAACAGAAATGAAATTGTGGATAGACTAGCAAAGGATTCTACTACAACAGGGAAAATGATAGAAGAACCATTAATGCCAGTCACTGATCTACGACTATGGTTTAAGAAAAAACAAATGAAACAGTGGCAACAGGAATATGACTACTCATTGAAAGGTATAAGATTTCATGATATCCAACCAAAAATTCATACAAAAACCGTGGTTTTACAGTATTAAAAATCGGCACTTCATTAAGACCTTAGACAGAGCAAGGAACAAAGATGGTTTATACATCATGTATCACACAAAAATAAACTAGGGTGGGTCAATTCTCAAAAATGTACTTCCGGAGAGTTGGGTACATTGGAACATGTGATTTTCGATTGTGCAAGCTTTTAGATTCTAAACCAAACGTTATACAAAAATCTACAAACAGAAGGAGCTACTCTCCCCACCAATTAAAATGTCATTCTATGTACACGTAATATAAATTTCTACAAAATTGTTTATAACCATCTAAAAAATATGAAAATTTGTATTAAAAAAAAAAACAAAAAAACAAAAAAAAAATAAATAAATAAAAAAAAAAAAAGAATAAGAATAAAATAATTATATACAATAAAAAAAAATAAAAAAAAGATACATAAAAAATACATATATGAAAAACAAAACACAAAGATGGCCTAAATCTCCGAGGTGTTGAATCGGGTTTAGGTCTTTTATATTTTATATTTACATTATTAATAGTTAGTATTAGTATTTAGTTTTAGCATTTAGTATTAGTTATTATTAGTATTTATTAAAATATAATGCATCTTAGCTAAAGCTAGGAAATTGTATCTATGGAAATAATTTTAATAAAATTTTGAACTGGCCAATTGGTCTAAACTAAGGTCATTAATCTAAACAGACATAAATACAACCGAGTCTAACAATTTGATGAGGTATTTAGATTAAATGAATAACATTGATGCAAAGTACCTGTACTAACGAAATATTTTTTTACAATTATTGTAAATAATCCATTTCTTATATCCTTAAAGAAATATAGTTTTCTTATTTACTATACCTATATGCTTATATTCAATTTTTGGTGTTCTGTGAAAATAAATGTTTTATATTCTCACCTCGGCATCCACATTCGGACTTAATTCTTGCGGGTCATAGTCATATAAAGCAACCATTCGTTTGACTGGAGCGTTACTTAAACTATCACCCCATCTATCCCTATTTTGATTTCCCTCCAACTCCATTACCATGTTGTGCGGAACATAACCTCTCCGACCTAAAAATTGAAATAATAAAAAATCAAGAAGTTTAATATTGTCTAGTAAAAATGTGTGAAATATAAAGATAAAAAACTATATTTCCTTTTTTATCTAATACGACCATAAAGTTTGCACGCAATCTCTCTATAGTTCTTTTCACATTAGCTTACAGTAATCATTTACCTGAAATCGACTGAACGCTAGTCGTACTGATTTGTTAAAATATTTTAAGGAAACGACAAAATTTGTAGCATTAAAAAATGTGTTGGATTCAAGGGAATTAAAATTGGTATGTATAAAAACGGATGGAATACCTAGGTATCGATAAAAATGTAGACTAGATCAACAAATTTAATAACACCTCAAATAAAATCCCGGTCCATCATTTATTAATTGCACTGTACTTCTTACCTCTGCATTCGCCCCAATAAAATCCATCTGCATCTTTATCACCCCACACTTTGATGGTATCTCCTTCCGAAAATGGTAGTTCTTCATCGCAAGCATCTGGATTGGGAGACATTGTTGCTGGATCATAATCGAACAGCGCAACAAACCATCTTGCTCTCTTCTGTGGATCTGGCCGATTACCCGGATTATTCTGGGGATTGTTGGGCCCTCCTCGAGCACCCTGCATTTGTTGGTTACGTATCTGCTGTGGCATACGGCTGTTAGGGTCCCTCGAAATTGCTGAAAAGTGTCGATTTTTGATAGAAAATCGATTATGAGGTGCTTCTTTAAAGTGTTTTGTGATTAAGTATGTGTAGGACTGATAGTGCTGAATTTACAGTTTATTATAAATCTCTTTACATTTTTATAAGAACTAGCTAATTAAGTAATAAAATATATTTATTTATACTAATTAAGTTGGTAAAATGATATATTAGGTATGTAATCAATAAAACCTTCATTTCTTTCTTGTATTTAAATGTCACAATATTTTAATATAAAATAAAAATCACAAATAGTAAAATAATTTAAGTATTATACAATATTTTTCCGTAAATATTGCCTTCTGGATTTATTCATTTTTTATTTAATGGAAAAATGTTATTTTCTATTATCTGTTATTGCAAAATTGCAAAAACAAAACCGACCGCTGTTTGAAGTGGATGTTTAACCAGCAAGCGAGAAAAACGTGTTTTAGACACTCATTTATCGTGCTAGTTAAATAGTAATTATTGAAGTAAATTTAAAAGTAATTAAGAAAAAAACTAAGTGAACGTGATTTTTATGCTGAATATTGGAATCGTGAGTAGATAAAATATACTTTTTTCATCTATTTGGATTTAGATATTTAAGTGAATCACTGCAATTAATTATAAGCATTATCCAATTTCCATGAACTGGTATCACAGCGAGAGCTGTAAAACAGCACCGGTTTTAGTCAGATTTTAAATCCATTTAAAAGATGTCATCTTCCGGTCAGCTACCATAAAATGCATCATACTTAAAAGCAGTTAGTCAACCACCTAATATATTAATCCCAAACAGAGATCAAGCTATTCTACTTAACACTCTAGAGAATTGTACAATTAATGACTATCTTAAAGGATTGAGTCAGCATATAGAACCAAAAAATATAATTTTCGCATCCCGTATATTAAAAGGTAGAATATGCATATATCTATCATCTAAAAACCTAGTAGATAAATTTATAGCAGAAACAAAGAAGATAATAGTAAATGGAAATATACTAGAAGCGAGAAGATTAATAACTCCATCAATCTGCTTAATTATGTCCAATGCATGTCCAAGCATACCTTCTAACTTAATAATGGACAAATTGATACAACTAGGTTTAAATCCTCTTTCAGACATATCATACCTACGTATAGGAGCAACCAATACTACCTTCAGTCATATTCTAAGCTTCCGAAGACAAATTTTCATTTCACCTTTTCCAGACAACTTTGTACTTCCTGAAACTTTTATCATTGAATTTCAACAAACATCATACTGCATATTTATAGCACAAAACGAAACATATGTTTCAAATGCAAATTAACTGGACACCAGGCAGCTAATTGTCCAAATACTTCACCTTCTAACCATCCTCACAATGATAGTGCAATGCAAACAGAAATGAGACAAAATTCATCAATAAATCATACTCAACAAGATAATCTACAAAATACTTTCACAATCTCAAATACCACTCCCTCCACACTTACTACGTCTCCACATTACAAACAGTAGCAATCCCAAATTTATCAATAAACCAAACCCAACAATGCTCACTAGAAAATACATCTATACATTTGACCACTTCTTTAGTTAACACTACAATTGCAACACCTACATCGTCTGAGTTATTCTCTAATACCCAAAAACATAAATCAACCTCACCCGAAACAAGTCAACACTTATCTCCAAATAAAAATACACATATGAATTCTTACGAACTCCAGATATCTTTGAACAAAGCAACCCGAAAAAGAAACCTAGAAGATGCAATCACGCCACCCGCCGAAGAAAACTTTGCAAAACCTAAGCTTTAATTAAAGAAAAAAACCAAAACTGATGAAAAAAACTTAAGAGATGAGATACCAAATCTCCAAACATTACTAGAATCAATTAGAGAATATGTAGAAAGGGAAAAGCAATTGTTAAGCTTCGATTAAGTAGTGGATCTATTCGAAAATATACGAGGATCAAAAGACATAATCAGCTTAACAAAATTGTACTTAGAAGACTCTCACGCACTTATAAAGTTTCTAACGGAATTACATCCATACTCAAAAGAATGAAAACCAAAATCACCAAATTAACACGAAAACTTGGCAAACACATAGGTTTTCTCTCTGCAGTGAAAACTTTATTGTCGGAAGAAGATTCCGACTCATCGGTAAATAATTCCTCTAAAGAATAATAAGATCACTGTTGACTTCATGTTTGTTCCATCACATTCAGATATACAAGGAAATGAAGAAGCAGATGAACTAGCCCGTTTATCATCTTTAGCCAGGACTCCATTCTTATTAATAAGGTTTCTTCTGGTCACTTCAAGTCAGAAATAAAATATAAAGTGTTGAGTGCGTGGCGGAATAAGTGGAGTGCATCGCAAGGTAAACTCAAGGAAATCGAAAAATTAGTGAAACCGTGGCTCCAACCCACAGCGAATGGACATGACCAAGTGAGAATAGCGCATTTGCGGCTGGGATACACTGATGTGACACATAAACGCCTCTTTGCGCGGACTGTGCCGCCAATGTGTGAGACTTTGTCAAGCAACACTCTCCGTGGAGCATGTACAAACTCGCTACAAAACATATTAAACAGCAAGAGGGAAGCACACTATCCCAAATAATATAAAGGAAGCCTTAGGAAAAAACATGAAAATTTAAAAACACAATAAGTTATCTTAAAGACTCAGGACTGTATCAATTATTGTAATTTTTTCTAACTTTACCTGTATTATATTTTTTAGGTCGCTAATAACCCTTGTGGTTGCAGCGTAAATAAATAAAAAAATTACGGCTGTTTCTGAATTTTGTCAATAAACTATGTATTATTTATTAAATTTTTTTTTTCAATATATGTGAATTTACGTGTCTTATCGTCTGCAAAAGATAAGCCAGATTGGTGGAATAGTTTTTGCGAAATTTGATTTCGTTATCAGATTTTTTAAAAAATGAGCTAATTTTTTAGGCTGGTCTAAATAATTCGACTGATTGGATCTTAATAGTCCGGAGCTTATTTTCTTTGTTAAGACATATACTAATATCCTACGTAAAAAAAGTTTTTAAAAAAATTGTATACACAAAATGAGTTAGTAATAAATAGCACTTTTTAAGCTTATAAACAATTACAATAACTCCGTAGAACTTAATTCAAATTAAGTGGTAAAAAAACATACGGAGAGCTGGTTAAAAACAAAACTAAAAAAAAACAAAAAGGTCCTACGATTCTTAGAAGTAAAGATAGCGCTATTTTTTTTTTAATCATTGTTACGTAAATTAACAACATTAAGGGCTGAAATTAACCAATCTTTTATAAGAAGAGGTTTTAACAAAACTTTTAGCAAACAAAATTATTGAAAATTGTTTTAACAGGAGTGTTTTAAACAAAGTAATTTGCGGCTGAAGGGCCAACCGCGCTCTTTAAAAATCCAACATAGTTTCAAAGAAAAGCGCTTGGAAAAAATGATATATCTCGGGTTCTATTTGCCAAATTTGCCCTTTTTTTTTAAATGGGGTACAACGTTAAAATAATTTAATATTTAACATTAATCAGATTTTCATTACAAAATTATCTAAAACAAAGCAGATAATGACTAAGGGATGTACAAATCTTCGTAAGTCGCTTTTTTATTGTTATTTTTTATTTATTTATTTAAAATATAGTTTATTTTTAGGCCAACTTCATTGCTAGCTGCATTTAGGTCGCATATAAGTTCTTCTTGATCTGCAAGATTATTAGCAATCAGAACAATGTCGTCTGCAAATCTTAGATGGTTATGATATTCTTCATCAATGGATAGGCCTTTGTTCTGCCAGTTAATTTTGCTGATAATTTTTCGACTGTTCTAACGATCATTCAAATTTCGTCATTTTGTGTCATGTGGAACAATTTCACCCAATTATGTCAACATTAGACTGATAATTGCATTCAGTGCAATTTTCAATCCCTATGACAACACGATCGAGTTTGACAACTTCATCCAAATAAATTTCAAAATGTCACGTTTCGGCAATGAGAATGTTCAAAGTATAAATGCGCTAATCAAAGAAAAAATTCCCAGAAATACAACCTACAGTCACAAATATATTTGAGGAATATTCATGGAATTTTGCTGCGGACGAGAATATGAGTTGAATGAACATAGAAGCTTAGAAGAATTGGCGTTGATACTAAAAGATTGGGCCGTCAATATGAGAAAGAAAAACGGGGACGAATTTTTTTTCGAAAAATTATCCGCCGAATATCCCTCGGAAATTGATGAATGCCTCATAATTTTATAACAAATTTCTCAAGCTCGTTGCTTGGTAACAGCACTCAGCCTTCGGCTTCGTGCTGTTACCAAGAAACGAGCTTTCGATTGTCATGAAATTATCTCGTCTGTTATCAATGTCCTAGGGATATTACTACTGAATATATTTTTTAGAGTTGTAGTGAAGATCTTTAGTGATATTGCGTCTCCTTGTTGGATTCCTCTGATAGTGGGAAATTCGGGAGTATTTTCATAAATTTTTACCTTATCTTTGTATGAATGTATATATTGTTAAAGTCCATATCGTCTGCCTAATGCGTTAACCTGCTAAGTCCATTTTTTGGTCAATTTTACTTTTCGAGCTCGTCATAAAGTTGAGACTATTACCTACCTTATGGTAAAGGAATAAGGTCGATATCAATATTCAATTGGGTAGAAAAACCGTGCACAAAAAACTGCGTTGTAGCCAATAGCAAATTTACACATCGAAAACCTGCTAAATCCTCGTGGGACCTTAGTTGCGTAATGACAATGGTCCGCCGTGAACGTGGCTGTTGAAAAGATTGAAGTTCTTAAATGTGTTTAGAAAATATTTAGTTGCAGAGTGTTAGTAAACGACAAAATTATTAACAAGGTAAGTCTGCTTTGTTCTATCTTTACCTTATTTTTTTTCTGCCTTGTAATCAAGTGTTTTTAAATGCATTCAACTCATAACCTAAATATTAAGGACTTGGCAGGTTTACATATTATAATTTCCCGCTTAAAAAAGGTATTAGCAGTTGATCAATTTTATATTTTAATTAATTTTTTAATGATACTGTTAATAAAAATGAATTATATTTAGAGCCGTACCTATGTAGTACCCAAGTGGGCAGACATATTAGTAGAATGACCACAGGTGGCATTTTTACGATAAAGATTTTTGCATAAAATCGTTATGCTTTGTAAGCGCTTTTTTTCGTTTCTTTATGCTTTTAAATCCGAACTCTAGTTATGATTCAACCACTTTACACAAAACCTTAATAAATTAAATACCTAAACCTCTATATTATCACTCTATCTTTTTGCGAAATTTATAAGAACATCCGTGCAGTATTCTTTTAGCTTAACGAACAGATAAACTTTCTTTGCAATATTTTGTTGCTTAATTTATTGAAAACACGAGATATTTTTAATTTTTCGTTGTTTTCAGGATGTCTTGAGGAAAAAAAAAATGATAGCTATGGCTATAGGTCAAAAACCACAAACTCTAGGTTCAACGTCAAATTTTGATCCAAATACAGTAGTACACGTTTTAGAAGATGTTCAGTTACAGTATCAACAATTACGGATGACACCAGAAATTGGTTCTTACATTCCTTACCCTAGCTGTACAAGCTCAGTTTATAATGTTAACATTACTCCAGTTACGAGTGAAAATTATTTGATTATAATACCGTCACAAATTTAAAAAGAATATATTCCTCCAGTTTCGAGTAAAAATAATTTGATTATACTCCCGTCACCAATTGAAAAAGCATACAGTACTCCAGTTGCGAGTAAAAATAATTTGATTATAATACCGTCACAAATTGAAAAAGATTTTCAAACCACTAATATTTTGATTTTAAAGGATATAAATAGTTCAGCCATTCAATCATTCGAAATAATAAGTCATGAACCAAGCCTATATTCACTTCAAGCTATTTCGAATACTCTAGATGAAACGCCAAGCATTATAGACACTATGCACGCTCCGGATGAAAGCATACTACCTCTTGTTAATTTCACTCATCAAGTTTGTACCCAATCCACCTATATCAGATGATACAGAACGTAATAAACTTATGCCTTATTCTGATTCTGACTTAGACTCGCTTTCTGAAATAAGAAAAAGTAATAAACGAAAGAAACGGTTTCAAGTCAATAAAAAAGAATGGTTTTCAGAAAAGAATATAGACAGAAGAGAATGTGGTAAAAGCTATTTTGGAAGACAGAAGAAAGAAGGGTTCTATAATTACATGAAACCAAAAGAGGCTCGTTCCATCAAACCAAGATGCACTTGTAAAATCGGAAAGTATAATACTTTAAAATGTGAAACCATAGATGAAAATTCAAGAAATGATATTTTTAAACAATTTTGGAGTTTTACTTGGGGAGAAAAAAAACCCTCGTCAACGAATGGGTAACCACTATTGAGACAATACGACCACCAAAGAGATAACAAAGAGAGCTAATACATTTATTTATCATTTAAAAGTTAATAATGAAAAGGTTAAGGTATGTCGAACGATGTTTTTGAATACTTTAGATCTAGGAAGGTGGACTATACAAACCTGGAAAAAGGACTTCACAATGCAGCCTCCTAGTATATTGAGGCGTCACAATCAACCATCTAAATCGGTGGCTTCGCAACCCAAACAATCATTATTTCAATTTTTGGATTCTCTTCCTGTAATGGAAGCACATTATTGTCGAGCAATATCTCAAAAGACATATTTATTGCCAGAATAAAAATCGAAAGAAAGTCAGTTTTACGTTAACGATTGGTGCAAAAACCGAAATATCAAACCTCTTTTCATGGCCTTGTTTTCAAATAAATTTGAAGGCAAAAATTTTGCACTATTCAGACCTAAAAAAGACCAGTGCGAAAAATGCACATGTTATAAAGTAGGGACAATTACAGAAGAACAACACAGAGACTATATTGAGAAAATGAACGAAGCCAGAGAAAAAAAAAAGATAAAGACAAGAAGGGAGAAAACTATGTCTTTGCCGTTGATATGCAGGCAGTGTTAATGGCACCTAAATCGAATGTTAGTACATTGTGTTACAAAACTAAGCTGCAAGTTCACAATCTTTGCTTTTTTATTTTAAAAAACAAAGAGAGCAATTGTTTTATTTGGAATGAAGTAGAAGGCGGACTTAATGCTGAAGAATTTGTTTCCATTTGGGTAGACTTTTCAGAAAACAATGTATTATGAAAAGTATTTTACTTTATTCAATTACCATTCAGTGACCATTACGTTGACAGGTGTCTTACACAGCTTGTTCAATTTATAAATACTCATCACCTCAATAATGAAATCATATTTTGGCTTGACCTAGCGTGATGCCATTACACCAGGAGAACGACAGATTGTTTAACTGCCTAAAATATAAATTTTGTTCCCAAGCGCGACAACCCTCCAAATGTGCCTCAGGTGAGGGCTATAGAAGAGTTTTGGGCTGTTTTGAGTCGAATGGTGTATATTAATGGCTGGGAAGCACAAAATAAAGATCAGCTAAGGCGAAGAATTTTGCAAAAATTTCATGAGATCGACTTAGAAGAATCCAAAGGCTTATTGCACATGCAAGACCAAATTTACGTGCCATCAAAGATCAAATTTACGTGCCATCAAAGATCACAAACCTCTTTCTGTTCTGTAAATTTACATTATAAACCTTAAATATGTAGACTTAATTTTCTGTATTTAGTTAATAATAGTATATTACTTTATGAGGCGGAGAAGCATGACTTTTCTTGACGCGTCCGATATTACGCGCCGAACGAAGTGAGGCGCGTAATAAAGGGCAAGTCAAGAAAAGTCGCTTCTTTGCCGAATAAAGTATACTATTTTTTCTTGAAACGTAGCAATTTTCAACCATTAATAGTACAATTCATACGCTATTTTTACTCGAAATTAACTGTGACAACTATCAAAGTCGTCTAGATGTTAGAAATTAAAATAATTAGGTCGTCGGTGGGATTTGCGTCTCCCTGGTTACAGTTGTTTGACAGTTGTTTGCAATTATTAAAGACAGCTTATTGTTGTTGCAACCGCAAGCGCAAATTTAGTGCGAAAATGGAAAACCTAAACGAAATTGAGTCCGCGGCTAATGATGCAGTAGCACGTTTGGGACCCTCCAAGTCCGGAATAAAGTATCGGTTAGCGTACAAGCACTTCCAAGAGTGGTGCGATACAAGAGGAGTACGGCAAGTTATCGAAGACGTTTTACTGGCATATTTTAATATAATGAAAAATAATAATAAATGAAAATCTTCTACAATGTGGTCACGATACTCTATGATAAAATCCGAGTTAGTTATTAGAAAAAATGTGGATATAAGCAAATTTTTAAAGTTACGTGCCTTTCTGAAAAAAACAAGCGAAGGATATACTCCAAAAAGTCTAAAGTTTTCAATTAAGACGAGTTTGATAAATTTTTGTTTGAAGCGCCAGATAAGTTGTATTTAGGATTAAAGGTAAAAAAAATTATATTGCAAAGCATGTAGTATACTCTACTAAATTATAAAAATATTTCAGATTGTTTTGTTAATTGGGGTTACCGGCGCCTGTCGATGCGACGAAATGGTAAAAATAAAGACTGTGGACATTGAGGATAAAGAAAATGTAACAATTATCAAAATCCCAGACAGTAAAACACGACAAATTAGATCTTTTACGATAATTGGTCAAAACTACATTAAACTGTATAAAAAGTATGCATCACTGCGGCCTGAAAATTTCACAGAAAACCGATTTTTTATCAAGTACCAAAATGGAAAGTGTTACCGAAGCGTCATGGGAATACATTCGATCAGCTCAGTAGCCCAAAAAGTAGCTAGTTATTTAAATTTAAACGATGCAAGCGCATACACGGGTCGTCACTCTTTACGACGAACTTCAGCAACACTTTTAATTGATGGAGGCAGAAATCTAGAATGCCTCAAACGACATGGGGGCTGGAAATCAAGCACGGTTGCCGAAGGATATATAGAGGATGATTCAATAAGAAATAAGAACGATAATGCTCAAAAAATTTTAAACCCTCATGATTCGCCAACATCGGGAATGATTGCTGAAAGGTGTTCTCGACCATCAGTATCATCAACAATTACCAATGCGTATCAAGAGTCGGGAACATTTTTGCACGGTTTCAATTTTGAAAATGCCTCATTAACTAATTGTACTTTTAATATTACTATAAATAAAAATGATGTTTAATTGTTGTTAATGACATTTGTATTGTTGCTTTGTGACATGTTTCATATTGTTGCCATGACAACATTTTTCAGGACTTTGACAGGATCAAGTTAGATAAGTAATGTCATCATTATTTGACGTTTGAAGAAAAAATAAATTTAATTTACAATTAGAAAATACACATTTATTTTTTCTAAAAACTTTAGGGACATGCGTTATTACGAAATTAAAGGATATTTTAGATTTGCTAATGCGTTAAGTTTCCCACTTCGGGTTACATCGGATTAAAAAAAGAAGAAAATTGCTTTATTGGAAGCCGAGAAAATACATTTTTTTGCGTATACCGATTTTAAACTTTGAGATTAAATATTGTTCACCCTAGTTGTTTTGGTATTTTTCACGCGCAGTACCAATCGTTTTGGTTTTTATAACTTAGATATCACCATCCTATTGTTTATAACTTCGTCACAAATGCCAGTCAACTTTGAACGGTTGTATCTCAGGAATTCAACTTTTTTTAAGAAGCGTCCTTGCGAGTATTTTTTAAAGCTGTTTTCCAAAATCAATTTTAAACTATTAGTTACTGAGATACTCTATTTTTATAAGCCAAAAATCTGTTTAAGATTTAAAAAAATTCCTGATATCGCCAAAATAATCCAATTTTAAATCTATAAAATGCGTTGGTTAGGTGAAGTGTTCTTGTATATGTAAAAACGTTAACACACTTCTACATTGTTTAGTTTTTGTTGTGTAAGATTTTAAAGAATTTCTATTTTTTTTTAATTAGAATGCAAAATCTATTGAATTGATATTTAGTTATATATATTGAACAAATATTCACACTGACCTACTTAATTGTTATTTAAAAAATCCTGCTTGATTAAGAAATTAAACATTTGTCTAGAGAAATTGTAAACATAATTCTAAAAAATTACTTTATCTAAACTACAATAATATACAATTCGGTTCAATGTTCTGATCTCCGAATATTCCGTGAATCTGGCAAAAGTTACGTTATGACTTTTTCCATATTCATGCATCAAGCATCTGAGACCAAACCATGGGCCTCCCTGTACATCAATTCTAATTTCTAACCAATATAAATTACAAATACTCTTAAAATTTATACTATTCGACTTTTAAAACTATGGTTAGTAATTCTAGTACCAATTGTACGTTGCTGTATGTTTCCTACTATTGTACTTTTCTATGACATGCTCGGTGATTAACTAGGTATCCTTACCTTGAAGATATGTACGTGTAGGTGGGTGTTATGTTGCTGGGTATTCTATAACTATATGTTAGTTTAAAGAGGAAATATTAAATAAACATATAATAAACCTTAATAATAATATTGTTTTATCCTTTTTGGTATTTACACTTTTACAAAAATATTGTAGATAGAAATAAGAGAGCTTAGACTATATATTTTACAGTGCCCGTATCTTCTATGCTACTTTATTTTTTCAAATAACTTTTAATGTAAGTACGTCTTTATTTATTTTGTAAAAACAATATATTAGAAATCTTTGGTATGATTTTTTAATTGTATAAATTTGTAATATTTTTAACATTAAAACGATTTATAGAACTGTTTTTAATTTCATGTTCAGTATTACAGTTTATATAAGTTTCACGTTTGTGCCCGTTTTAAATCAATTTACTGATTTAAAGTTTTGTATCTTTTGACTTAAATCTTTTGGGTATTATCTCATAGAATGATCAAAGCAATATTAATATCATTATCGAATTAAGTGATGTAGTCCTCACTCCTTATTAAGGGAAAAATTCACTGTCCCCAGATGTCTCGGATGTCAAAAGAATTGCTCTCTGAGGGAACTTTTTTTATATTGTACTAGGTGGATTAGTATGTTAAAGTATGTTCCTAAAATTGTGTGACGTATATGGAATTTGTTGGTAGCATCGTTTTTCACATGATCTAATAAATATGTTAACTAAGACCAACGTCTTTAATTCTCTTGGCGAAATGACCTGAGTAGTGGCTAAAATTATAATTATAATCTTAACACTTTCCATTTTCTATTGTTTCCTTATTACTTAGGTTAAGGTCTATACTTTGCAATTTTCTCATTACATTTAAGATGCTGATGTTGTTTACAGAAGTTCCAGTTTAGTGACTAGCATATGATTCAGTTGCATCAAATACATTTAATCCTCCGGTAGAGTATTGAATGTTGTATCTTGGATTTGGTGTGCATATCGATATTTATTTTGAATGTGAGGATCTTTAGTGACATATTTCAGATACTTTTTGGTAAAATTACCTAATTTTAAATGACAAGTAGAACATCTATCGTTTCAGGAAACATCGTTTCTGATGACAACCAAGAGTTCGAATTTCCTTAAATTGCCAAGCTGTGTTTGTAACTAAAGCCTCATAATTATTCATTCGACTGCCTGTTCTTGTTAGCTTTTAAAATTATCTTATTCCAACGTCTCATTTTAAATAACTTTTACAGCTTTGTCATGTTGTTCCTTTCTTGTAAAGATTTTTTTCCTGTGTGCATTGCACATGCAAGACCAAATTTACGTGCCATCAAAGATCACAGACCTCTTTCTGTTCTATAAATTTACATTATAGACCTTAATTTACAATTAGAAAATACAGATTTATTTTTTCTGAAAACTTTAGGGACATGCGTTATAACAACATGTTGTTCCTTTCTCGTAAACATTTTTTTTTCCTATGTGCATTATTAATTTCTCCATTTTTAAATTGTGTTGTTATTATCATCAATATAGTAATGTAATTTGTCTTCATGTACTTAAGCGAAAAACATTGGAAAATGGCTCGAGATCTTGTATACCTAAAGGTAGATCTTGTATCAATAGCTTTGTAGATTTTAATTTCAAAGGAGTTACTAGTTCACGTATTTAGGATCGCAGATTGATTTTTACAATTAAGTAAGCCTGGAGATCTCAAAAAGAATTATGGTGTACAGGACATGGCTTACCTTCCATATGTAAAGCTACGAAAGTTCATAATGCTGTACAGAAAAAAACTAAAATTAAGTTGTATAAGACTTTATAAGTTGTTACCTTTACTGTTGAAACCTAATGTATTACAAATAAGGCGCCCGAGTGATCTATTCTATCGTTTGAAAGAAAAATACTATAAAGTATCTACGGACCGTTGACGAAACGTATTTTGTAGAAAATAATGAGCGTTAATAGGGGGGAAGAACATACTTAAGTTTTTAAAGTCGAATAGACTGACATGACTTGGATATTTCGAAAGAATGACCCGGGAGGAAATTGAAAAAAAATGGTATGTAAAACTAAAAGGGTCCGATTAGAGGTAGACTAAGAAAAGAAGCAAAATACAGAGAAAACATTGAGGTTGATGCAGGCCAGACAGTGGATAGATTTATTTAGGTTTCTTTAGCAGTTCTCCTTTACTTTAATATGTAGGTATATGCTATCATAAATCTTTAATTTCTTACAATATCCTACAATTTTCGATGCATTTTATATTATTAATCTAACTTTTGCTTGTAGTCAATATATGGTTATGGTAGATCGAAGCAGGACCCATTTGTGAGCCCTTCAGATACTAAGACCTCCTAAGACGGGTCCATTGTAACACCCCTGTAGTATACAGTATATAGTATATTGTAAATAGTTAGTCATCATTATCATCATCATCTTTGGCTCGACAGTGTGGATCCTGGCCTGCTCTAAAATTAGTCGCCATTCTGTTCAGTTTATCTTCTGATCTTTAGTCTCCCTAGAGTCGGTCTCAACTTTATCTAACCACCCAATTCGCGGTCGGCCTCTGCTTCTTCTTCCTACAGGTGTTCCTGTAGTTAGTTTTTTTAGCAATGATGTTGTCAGGCATTCGTATTATGTATCCGGTCCATCTAAGTCGCTGTATTTTAATGAACTTTACGACATCTGGTTTATTAAAGAGTTGGTATAATTCGAAATTAAATCTTTTGCGCCACTGATCTTGATCGTTTATAGCTTCAAATATTTTGCGGAGAGTATCTTACGCTCGAATATTCCCAGAAGTCTTATATCCTTCTATCTTAGAGTCCACGTTTCAGCCCTATATGTCAGGACCGGCCTCAACAGTGTTTTGTACATAATAATTTAATAATAGTTTTTCTTTGGATTTTTTTGAGTGGAATTGTTTTTGGAGCACATAGTATGCCCTATTTGAAAGGTTTATTCATCTTTTAATTTCTTCTCTTGTTTTATTGGTAGTAGTCACTAGCGAGCCAAGGTAGGTATATGAAGCTGTCAACACGTTCAAAAATATGACTTCTAAATGTTGTTTCCCGTTCCTCATTTCCTATAGGATCCTTAGTAAACAACATGTACTCGTTTCGCCGCCGTTATCGGCGTCGTATTCTAACGCTGGCTTTTAAATTACACATTCTCATTCTCGTTAATCGTATAAGTTTTTCTGGTATACCAAACTCACGCATTGATTGGTATAGTACTGACACTGTCGTATGCGGCCTTGAAGTCGAGGAATAGGTGATGGGTTTCAATGTTAAATTCCAATGTTTTCTCAAGGATCTATCTTATTGAATAAATCTGGTCAATTGTTGATTTTAAATAAACAATTGAGCAGATTTAGAATTAAATCAAATGTATAGTCAATGGGTTATACATATTCATGTTTTATAAATATTAATATTTTTGTAGTTGTATTTCCATGTACTTAAATACATCCTTTAAAGATTTCTATGTGTTTTGACCGAATATTTAACTTTATTAAAAATAATGTACTTTGGAAATTGTTTATTTAAATTTTTGACGATTTATTTAATATTTCCCCAATAGTTACCTTGCTGTTGCTGATAATACTGTTGTTGTTGTTGAGGTTGTGACTGCTGCTGTTGTGGCTGTTGCTGTTGCTGCTGCTGTTGCTGTTGCTGTTGCTGTTGTTGTTGTTGTTCCGATCTTTGCTGACTCTGTCGTTGCTGAGTCCTCTGCTGATATTGCCTTTGATTTCTTCGATCGACCAATTCATCTTCAGACATGTTGCTCTCATAATTTTCTTTAGTTATTTCTGCAACGCATCGGTGTGCTAGTATTTAGAAATAGGATTCTAAGAAAAATGATTAGTATTTCTTTTTATGACACCAAGATCTAACTCCAAATCTATGAATTTAAGATGCAGACAATTCTAAGCTTATTTTACTGCTTTTTTAGCTAATGTGCCAGATACATTTAACATTTGAAATTTGTAAGAAGATTATAGGTCCAAGTTAATTTATAAAAATTAAATATTCTTCAATGGATGTCTCAATTTACAATTGAAAATAAGATTTATTACGCCTTATGAGTCTTATAGTTCAGTTTGGAATCGTGAACACATGAACTAAATTAAAAAGAAGTAAAAGAGAGATATTCCTGTCTGTACCGGATATATTGCAGACAACTAAAGATTTCATGGGATGAGAATATGACAAATGAAGAGAATTGACTAATAGAAAAGTCAACACTGTTGAATATATTATGGGACGGAATGGATGAGAAATCTAAGGAAATCATTAAACTATCGATGATGATACCGAAAAATGACATCACTTAAGGCGAAACAAATTGAGCATTTCATATGAAACTTAAAAAAAATATATATTACAGATTTTAAATTAAATATCAACAAGAATATATTAAAAAGTTACTATCAACTAATAAATGACATCAAATTTACGGTAGATGGAGTTAAAGCAAACTGGGTACTTAGTGTTGACAAAGAAGTATAAAGAAAACATGTTTCAATTTCGTATAAAATATAGTTAGAAAAGTTTAAAAGCAGTTCTTTCTTCATACTCCGTATTCTCATGAAATATTTTTATCTTAATGTGCAATGCTCAATTAGATTGACGTACTGTTCATCCACAATATTACCTCAGTATAAGTATAAGTCTAAGTATAAGTATAAGTATAAGTATAAGTATAAGTATAAGTATAAGTATAAGTATAAGTATAAGTATAAGTATAAGTATAAGTATAAGTATAAGTATAAGTATAAGTATAAGTATAAGTATAAGTATAAGTATAAGTATAAGTATAAGTATAAGTATAAGTATAAGTATAAGTATAAGTATAAGTATAAGTATAAGTATAAGTATAAGTATAAGTATAAGTATAAGTATAAGTATAAGTATAAGTATAAGTATAAGTATAAGTATAAGTATAAGTATAAGTATAAGTATAAGTATAAGTATAAGTATAAGTATAAGTATAAGTATAAGTATAAGTATAAGTATAAGTATAAGTATAAGTATAAGTATAAGTATAAGTATAAGTATAAGTATAAGTATAAGTATAAGTATAAGTATAAGTATAAGTATAAGTATAAGTATAAGTATAAGTATAACTATAAGTATAAGTATAAGTATAAGTATAAGTATAAGTATAAGTATAAGTATAAGTATAAGTATAAGTATAAGTATAAGTATAAGTATAAGTATAAGTATAAGTATAAGTATAAGTATAAGTATAAGTATAAGTATAAGTATAAGTATAAGTATAAGTATAAGTATAAGTATAAGTATAAGTATAAGTATAAGTATAAGTATAAGTATAAGTATAAGTATAAGTATAAGTATAAGTATAAGTATAAGTATAAGTATAAGTATAAGTATAAGTATAAGTATAAGTATAAGTATAAGTATAAGTATAAGTATAAGTATAAGTATAAGTATAAGTATAAGTATAAGTATAAGTATAAGTATAAGTATAAGTATAAGTATAAGTATAAGTATAAGTATAAGTATAAGTATAAGTATAAGTATAAGTATAAGTATAAGTATAAGTATAAGTATAAGTATAAGTATAAGTATAAGTATAAGTATAAGTATAAGTATAAGTATAAGTATAATATCTAGTAATAAATAAAATTATGTTTTTAAAAGTGGGTATTATACTTCATTAATAGAGAGCTAAAAAAGAAGAAGCTCATCTTTAAAATGCATTAAGAAACAATAAATATGGTATACTTCTTCAGACAAGAGACACATAAAAAATACCACACATAATTAGTTTGTATATCTGGCACAAGCTCTGCAAATGCCTAAGTGATTCTAAAAAGCTGGCCAAAAATACGTAATACTTTAATTATTCATGCCAATATAAAAAATCTACTTCTACAAAAATTTAAAAGTTATGTTCTGAGTATAGAGTATCTGTAGACTGTTTATTTATATTGTTATACAATAATTTTTAGAAGAAAATTGTATAATTTACAAATAAATAATAAATAAAAACTAAATATGAAACATTTATTAATATAAATATTTTTTTATTTTTATAATTTCTTAACCCTCTAACTGGTAGGAGGTCCATGAGGGCCTTTTCGTTTATTATTTATTTAAGCCGCAGGTAGATAAAAGTCAGGTAGCCGCAAGCTGTTTTGAATCTCCCCCACTAGTTCGTCTAGAGACGAACAAATAATCTGAATTTAGTGAAAACATTTTTTATGAGTTGTTTAGAGCTTCAGGGTCCTGAAGGACCCCTTGCCGGTTTATGTGAAGTTTCGGCTCACTTTGTTGTGATTGTTTTCAACGTTTCATCACTTATTTGTGTATTTTACTTCTGGAAATGGCAAGCAATAACTGGAGAAAGAAAAAATTTAATTTGTCGGTAATGACCGAAGATAAAATCCAAAAACTTATGGACTCTGTTGAAACGGATTCGTCAGAAGGTGATTATAGCAGTGATGATCCAGACATCGACCCAGATTACTAGCCGGATGAGATCGCTCCAGATGACATGATTACCGAGTGCGTGAAAGGCAAACAGGTGAAACAAGCGACTACTGTACTCAAAATCTGAATATGTCGCTAAATATCAGTGAAATAGAAGCACCTGCTGCATTATCAACAATGACAACGGCGATGCAAATCGAAGCTGACGAATGTGTCGAGTCTTTAGAAAAGGAGGACGCTGGGCCGTTTATATATATGAAAGCAATTCCATCTACTTCAGCCGCTGATGCCATACATGCTGCAAGTTTGCCAACGAAATGACCCCGTTCGCCATTACCTGTAATGAAAGATTCTGGTCCTTTGATCACGCCTTCTATTGATGGTTTTACTGGGAGATGTAATAATTATATATTCATACTTTATCAATAGTGTATTATTTTTATTCTCATTTCAGCTATTCTGGATATCAAAAAAGATTCGGAACAATTAACCAAGGTAACGTGGCGTAAGCGATCAATGCGCTTGCATGTAAACGAAGTAGCTTTCCAAGGAGATGCATGGTTGCCATCGTCAATATAAGAACTAAAAACATAGAACTCTGCAATTATTTCTTCACAAAAGAGATTATTGATTTGGTGACCAATGAAACGAATGCTACAGCTCGTCAAGAAAATATCAATACAAAATTCGCAACGAGTTGTGAGGAGATTCGGAAATTTATCGGAGTGTTGATGTACATGTCGATTTATCGATACCCTATTCTAGAGAGCTATTGGAGCAAAAACGCGTTCGCCCCCATCCAGAAGACAATGTCAAAGACAAAATTTATGGAAATAAAGAAACACATTCGAAAGCGCATTCGAAAAGGTCAGCCAGGCTATGATCCACTGTTTCGCGTCCAGAATTGGCTGATAAGGTCAACAATCGTTTCGATTCGATTCCAAAGACGGTTAGATTGTGTGTTGATGAGCAGATGTGTTCGACCAAACTCAAGCATCGTCTTCATCAATTTATGCCAAATAAGCCGCACAAATCGGGCATCAAACTGATTGTGCTGTGTGATTCTCAAGGTTACCATATCGTTTTAAAATTTACAACGGTGCAGGCGACAATATAATTCTTCCTGACGCACCCAATCTTGAAAGTATATCAAACGTTGTTGTACGTTTGTCACAGACCATACTCTGCTTTTCTTATTACATCCTTTACTTCGACAATTTCTATACGTCCTTACCTGTTTTTGTTTATTTACGTGAAAGAGGAATCTATAGCCTTGGTACAGTACGGACAAATAGAATCCTAAACTGTAAGCTTCCGTTGGATAAGGATATCAAAGATAAAGAAAGAGGATATTCTGTTGGATCTGCGTACGGTATTGATTTCAGTACAATTTTATGGAAAGATAACAAGAACATGCAGCTGGCATCGATTACGTTGGCATTGAGCCGTTTTTGAGAGCAAATCCAAATCAAAATATTGCAAAAGTACTACGATGTAATCGAAAGAAAAACAAATACATCAAAGTCAACTGTCCGTAGATCATTCGCCAACACAAAAAACATGGGATAAGTCGATCTGATGGATGGATTGATGGGTCGCTACCATATTAGAGAGAAGACACGTAGTGCAGTGGTTCGAATTTTTTACCACTTGATCGATATGGCTGCAACAAAGGCTTATATTTTGTACCGTCGCATACATGCTGAAAAATGTAATGATTCAAGCAATATCTAGCTCAATAGCGGAACTATTGTTCCGCAATAGCGGAACATGAAAAGTTGATGCTGCTACCAGAATTTAGAGAACAAATTGCTGCTGTTCTCGTTGTATTCAGTAAAAAACGTTTACTTGGCGGACCTTCAACATCAAAATCACAATCGACCTTACCGCAACCAACTACTTCTGGCATTGGAAAACAGCAAAACATCCCATCGACGACATTCGCTTCGACGGTATTGATCTTTCCACTTTGTACAAACATTCTTTTCTATTTTTTTAAGTTTATTATAATAATATCCATTCAAATGAATAAAACGCTATTTTTAACTTAAACCGACAAGGGTCCACTGACGACCCCTTTACCTGTTTTAACGTGGAAGCCAAACAAAAATTGATAATTGCATTTTAATAGCTTTTCTAGGTTTCTCAATATATTATTAAACTTGAAAAAAGTTCCCAACTAAATAGAATAATTTTTAGAATCTTGCCAGTTAGAGGGTTAATATGGCATAAGTAATTTGACAACATTTTTCTCGTTTTCCAAAAGAAATAAAAACAGTTAAAATATCTGATGTCACCTATTATTACAAATGGTTGCTTTTTCTTTCCAAAGGTTTTAATAGAAAGCAAGTGATGTAGTTTAAGAAGAGTAGTTGAATCTAGTTTTATACAGGGTTAAATTATATAAAGAGAAGAATATACAACTGGCATGTAAAACAGGGTTAATTGGCTTTCCATACAGTGACATTAATTTATTCTGCTGCTACTGCACTCCCAGATTTCGATGTGTAACACTATCGTGCCCAGGGGACGCATGGTACAGGAAGAAAAGTGTTGCCTAAGCAATGCCCCAGAGAGCTGGAGGATTATAGTTTGGACACAGTATGGAGGCATTGTGACAGCAGTTCATCCTAACTCGTGAAAATAAAGTAAATAATGAGATAAACGTAAAAGTAAATAAGTTTAAGCAAAACTTACTGTTTCTATGACAAGGTTTGATGTCGTCTTGATACAATAGCTCTAGATACTGCCCTAGATAGAGCAAACAATTTTAAAAAACTAGCTGTAAACAGCAAAGTAACTTTCATCTGGATGTTGGGTTGCCTAACACGGGAAACCTCTTATGAATCAAAAACCATTTAAAAAAGGAATTATGTAATATAAAGTATGCAATACAAAAGAAATTAAAAAAGTTTGTATGCCATGTCTTTTCGAAATTAGAAAAAAATATATTAGATTAGCAACAAAATAATCCCAAATACCTAACTGTATAGCATTATTTTACAAACAGCTTAAATTCCTAGAAGGGGTTGCTGTCACGACTTCGAATAAATGAGAAACCCGGCCTTTTAACGAGGACTTACATCATAAGAAATATCAGCTTTATAGAGTTTAACTAGATTTGGGTTATGCATTAGAGATCTGCTAAATCCATAGACATATAATACAAATAGAATATCTGCTGCAAAACAGTCGCGTTCCCCCAGTGCTACAGAGAAAACTAGGGACTCTCTTTCTAGTGAGCCGGGTTTATCGACCACGTAACCTTTCCATTGGTCATTTAGGCCACGTGGTCGATAAACCCAGAAAATTAGAAAGAGATGCAGGGGCTGCTTTGCGCCAATTTTCTCTGTCACACTGGCAGAACGCGATTCTATTGTAGCGATCAATTTATTTATATTATATAGGTATCTATGGTTAATTTGCGGTGCGTAAATAACCTATGCGATCTTCCTAGATATTATGTATATTTGTAAATAAAAACGGTATAACCAGACATTTATCCACTATATAGAATAAAAATAAGATGATCAAACTTGAATACGCAAATTAAATTAACGAAAAGTAAATAAAGAGAAAGAACATTATTAGAGAGTTATTAAAGATGTGTGTTACGTCGCCCTTAAATAAAAGAACTTTAATTTGACATATATACACATGCGTAGTTTTGGTTCCTTTATTACTGTTCTTTATTAATATAAAAAGTGCAGAAATCTTTTATTTAAATATACCGTTATTTTGACGTAACCTGTCAAATTGTGTGTTAAAATAAGAATGACGTCTATCTCCATTTTTATTTTTTATTTTATTATTAACTTTCATGATTTTTGTTTTGCTCTATACCGATAATAATATGTAAAAGTAACATCTCTATTTTTTCTTCATTTGCTCCAGCTAAATAGCTATTTCTAATTGCTCTTCCATATAGACCGTCCGATTTTAATAAGAAGTTCAACCTCGATTTTATGCCTTATTTTGTGTACTGAAAATATCATATGAGGTAAGCAATAGAAAAGGCAATTTAATGTTGAATAGTGTTCGTTTTTTCTTAATAAAATTTTCAATATTTTCCGCCACTATTCTAAGGTAAAATTTTTTGTTTTCACGACCTGCTGTTAAGCCTTTTTTTGTAGGTTCCTTATCGTAAAAACTAACAAATTTTCAAGTGGCATGAAGGTGTAAATCCGGACACTGTCCTATTAACATTACATGGTTAGGTCGTAATTAAGAACCTTAGGGCACTAGCAGTACTTATGCCAAAATTTTAAATATGATCGTATCCATATATTATCATAGGTAACAGATAGGATCATATAGTTTATTTCCTATTTAACAAATATGATCTTATAAAAATACTTAATGTCATTTGTTAAAATAAAAGATTTTTTTAAAATGTTAGCAATAACTCTATTCTAGACATGAAGTATATTGTACTTTATTAAAGTGTCCTTTAATAAAGGCGGCTTTTATCTTACGGTTTCAATAACTCTATAATAGGAAAAAACCCAATATTTTGTTATAGCCCAGGGAAATAAGCTTTTTTTGGTGACACTCGTCCGGCCAGGCAACCGACAGTTGTTTTGAGTAGTATGGACCTCTATAACAAGAGCCTATATATTTCCTGCAGTCGATTTTTTGGACTTAATTAGTTATTAACAAATTAAGGTCAAAAAACGGCAAACTTTCGCTTTTTTCGTCTATCAGCAAAAAGTAAAGCATTTAAAACAAATTTGAGAAGAGAAAATGGCGTTTTCTGAACGTTCCTATCCTTTTTTGTTGCTTAGAAAGTTGCAAAATTAGTCAAAAATTTCGGTTGTTTATAAACGTTAATAACTTTTTTTTAAATAAACTTATAACTTTTGTATTAAACACAATGTTCGGTCTTGTGGTGCTTAAAATAAGATCGAAGTTGTAAGTCCATCGGTCAAAGAGTTTAAAAGTTGTTTAATCTGTTTATTTCTTTTTTTTTTTTAGCAACAATATAAGTCAGAAATTTAAACAGATATATTAAATATACGGATAGATTCTAAAAGAAGAACATTTATTTTATTAGTATTATTTAAAAAAATGAGGAAAAATAATATATAATAAAATAATTTTTAAATTCAATGTATAACCTATTGAAAAATGACCTCGAAAAACGTTAAAGTCGGCACTTTTTGGTATTTTTAATTGTTCATTTGCATTTTAAGTTTAAAGTAAGTATTTTATGAAAAAAAAAAAATACAAGAATAACGTCTTAGAATAATTCAAATTATTAAAAGAAAGTAATTTTGAAGCAAAAAAGATTTTTTTTATAATTTGTGTTAAATAAATAAATAATAAATAAATAAATAGGTTGCCATGAAAATTTGAGATAATTTTTTCATTCAGGAAAATCTTAAATTTTTTTTCGACACTTTTTATTTTAGAGAGAAGAAATATTAGTAGGTTCTTTAAAGTAGAATGAATTGAATACAATAATTTGTTTTTTTTTCTAATATCTATAATAAGTTTATTGAAAAAGTACATAAATATTTATTTTTTACAATAAAAAAGATCTCAAGTATTCCTAAAAAAAAAAATAAAAACGGAAAAAAAATGTTTATACAAATTAGATGGTTTATTTAAGAACCTAATTATTTAACTAATACATATTCGTAATGTACGCAAAAAGTACATACATATTAAAAAAGATACGTCGAAATCTACAAACAAGAAACAGAGATACAGTTAACAGCTCCTTCCCCCTCCTGCGCTCACTCTAGTTTCAAAGCCGACCAATTTTGAGGACCACAATTTTAAAGCTTTGTGAACGATTCCATTATAGTGCAATCTTTTTCAAATTTTTTACGTTAAAACCTTAAAGTATGAGCCTAAAAAGGGTTTTTAATTGTTATAAACAAAAAAAATCAGTTTTTGCAGTCAACGGTTAAAAAGTTATTCTAATTGAAATAGGTTTAGAAAACGAAACCGGTCGTTTCGGGTAGTAAAATTAAATTGATTGTGAGTAAGTCTAATTTATTTCTTTTGCCTATTTGAAATGGACTCACACAAGCAACACATTCATGGTTATTCTAATTGTTTATAAGCAAAAAAATTGACATGTTTTTGCCAAATTATTTTGCAAGATTTAAAATTATTTTTTATCATTTTTTTTAATAATATTAATAGAATAAATCTTATTCTTTTAAAATCCATCCGTATATTTAATATACCTATTTAATTTTGTGACTTATATTGTTGCAAAAAAAGTTAATTTGGGATAAACAAATTAAATAACTTTTAAACTCTTTGACCGATCGACTTAAAACTCTGATCTTGTTTTAAGCACCACAAGACTCAACATTGTGTGTAATATAAAGGTTAAAAGTTTATTTAAAAAAAAGTTATTAACATTTATAAAAAAACCGAAGTTGTTGTCTTATTTTGCATCTTTCTAAGCAACAAATAAGGATAGAAACGTTTAGAAACGCCATTTTAAAGGTTTTTATATGACTTATAAGTTTCTTTTCTCCTCAAATTTGTTTCAGACGCTTTACTTTCTGCTGATAGGCGAAAAAAGCAAAAGTTTACCGTTTTTTGACCTTAATTTGTTAATAATTAATTTAGTCCAAAAAATCGACTGTAGGAAACATATAGGTTCTTGTTATATAGGTCCATACTACTCAAAACAACTGTCAGTTGTCTGGCCGGACGAGTGTCACAAACAGGGTACCTTTTTAATTATTTCCCTGGTCTATTAACAGACCGATTTTTATTAATCCACTGTTTTTTGTATGACTTTGATAAATGTAAGAAATCTTATACTATAACGTTTTTCATTCTTACGATATATGTTTCATGTGCATACACTTCTATTTTTGTCACTAATGTCAAAAAAAAAACAAAACTGTGTGACAGAACTGAGTTTAATTAGTTTGTTAGTATTCATAAAGTGTGTTTAAAAAATTTAAATAAAAAATTAAACATCGCTTTACCGATAGATGGAATTCCTCCCTGTTGCCGATGGGTGGTGGAGTTAGGAAATATTTCTTTGTCGCTCAAATTCTCTTCCGGCTCAATTATCTGGAAAAAGGACTTACGTTAAATTCGAATATAAGTAATCGGACGATTTTGGTTAGCTTGATAATAATTAAAATATTTAATGCCAAATAGTTGTATATAATTGTTTATACTCTGGAACTACATGCTTCGCGAAACTACACAAAAATTTGATCAAATCCAAATCATGATATAAATGTATAGGTCATTAGAAGCACACAACTTATTTTCTAGTTCAATATTATTTAAATAACAATCGTTACCTTAGATTAGTGACACGACTCAAAAAAAAATTGAATATTACGGAGCAATAAAGTGTTGAATCATTTGTTTGAATTAAATCAAAATTAAGAAAAGTAAGTAAACCAAATATTGCCACCTTAACGTTTGGTTCTAAATAAAACCTACACTTTTATTAATAAATGAAAACGAAGTTGGGTGATAGTAGAAAAATACATTCTCTTTACTCAATATATTTTAATCATATCAAAAAACTAAACACAAACTAAATTAATAAGGAATATTTTTTTAATAACGTTGCGAATGGCAATATTAGGATTACAGCTCTCCTATTATACAATCACTCATATCAATATTAGGCACTGCAAAACTACAATTAAAAGTAACACATTTTTGTGAAAAAATAAAGGCAATTAAGTGCTATAAACGTAACAAATATTTCTGAAAAATATTTGTAACTTCAGAATATTGAGGGCAAGTAAACTTTTCTTTGTCATCGTTAGTCAGTCCCACACAGAACTTGTATACATATCGATAGCATACTATGCACAACCGCATTTCCTTTTTACTGCAGATGTTACAAAACAAACGATACCACGATTCTTCTTTCCTTGATTTCTTTGACGTATTGCTCGTTGCTTTTTTGACAACTTTGGTTGGATTATTTAATTTTGGTATTGGTATGAACTAATATTTGGTAAGTTGCTAAGCTTTACTGTTGATTATTTAATTTCAGGTGTAATTAGCAATCCTGTATCCTTAAGAGAACTGTTCAAGCATTTGGAGTCAGAAGTTGCTACTTGATTAGACCTCGGATTACTTTTTTTTGTTTCTTTTGTAACCGTATTGCCTTTCAGTTTATATTTGAATTCAATTAGTCGACTCTCATCTTTAGAGCTCCTGCTTCTCTTAGATCTTTTAGATATCGTCAATTGAGTCATCGTGAAAACTGAAATCTGATAATGATTCGCTACTTGAGACAGTAATAATTAAACTCTTCTTTTTTAAGGCGAAGGTTCTATTCTGAATTTGTATTACTTTTTGAAGTTATACTTCTATACGCGCGCTCCACGTTGGAAATTTGTATGGAAGTGAATCTGTGAAATCATTACATATGTAAGATAATGAGTAAGAGAGAGACAGAAGATATATTTTCTCTCTCTTCCTCTCTCGAATATAAAAATGTTCCTTTTGTATATATATTTAATATATATATATTATATATATACATATAATATTATATATAATATAATAAAATATTTATTAATATTATTATTTATGTGATATGTTTTGTATTATTTATTAAATGTTCATAATTATATTAGTCTTTTGTATTTCAAAATAATAATCTCAATAAATCACTGTATGACCCAGAACTGTCAATTTTGAAATACTTTGGGTCATGTCCTCGGTAGTATAGTAGTCAGTATCCCAGCCTGTCACGCGGGAGACCGGGGTTCGATTCCCAGTCGGGGAGGACTTTTTTATTAATATTATTACATGATAAATTAAACACATGCGTAAGTATAAAAGTTACGTATATTATTGTCATTTTTAAATACTTATGAATATTGCATTTTAATTTGTATTGTATTATTATATTGAATTATGTTGCACTGTATTCTAGTGTATTTTTTTATGTATATTATTGTCATTTTTAAATACTTATGAATATTGCATTTTAATTTATATTGTATTATTATATTGAATTATGTTGCAGTGTATTGTATTGTATTTTTATAATAACAAATTAAACAATGAATTTTACTGCAGAGTTTGTGTAAAAAAATTTTTGCATTCAACTCCTTTCATACATATATAAAAATAAAAATATACATTTTCATCAAAATATTGATTCAATCCTTCATTTACTATACTCCTATTACAGATCAAATGTTGTTTATTAATTGATAGTAAGTTGTTAATTTGTTAATTCTGTTTCTCTTTCTGTTATGTTTTAGCTATAGCATTACATATGTAATGATTGTGCAGATTGACTCCCAAATAAATTTGTAACGGCGAATGCGTGTATAGAAGTGTAACTTCTACCGGCAGTCCCACTGGACTGCCACACCCGTTTTTTTTTTTATATAGTAAAATGTTGAGGAACTAACGCCACGAGAAGACTTCACTACTCTCGATCCATTCGTTTCTAGTCATATATTTAATCAAGAAGGTTTAAATTAAAAACTGCATAAAAAGATAACTAACAAAATACAGACATTAAATGAGAAGTAAGAAATGAAAAGAATATCTGTCAATAAAATATTCGATTCATAACGATTGTCAAAATTTAAGTCATTAATGTCATCAAATTAATATCAATATGAAATTATCTGTTTAAATTTATATGACACTTTTCGTTTTAAAATAATTTCATATAAATACAATAATCGAAGGGTCACTACGAAAAACGATCAATGTCAATTTTGTCCGAAACTAGGATATATACGCCATGTTGTAGAGGTTGTCAGTTAGTTTGAAACTATAAGTATCTACGGCAAGAAAAGATTAAAGTCTGTCAGAAAATAGGGGAAATAGATATAGACTACCGAATAATAACGATCAAGGTCCAAGCGCTGACGGTAAAAAAGATCAAATTCCAAAAACGCAGGTCCCTGCGTGTCGTCTTTTTGTTTTAATTTCAGTATATTTTCAGATATCGCTTCGTAATATTACATTCTGCTATTTTACACATTTTACAAAAAGAAGTTTTTACTTCATTGTGAGTTTTTTGTAGTACCTGTTCTGCAACGGCTTAGCCGGAAAGCTGAACAGGAGGCAAAATTTCATAGTTCATCTTATCGTTACCGAGTTCGTGCTAAAGTTGATGAACAAATGAAAGATGTAGCTGTTTGCTACAAACTTTGTGTTGTGCAAACTTTAAAGAAAAATATATGTGAACTTTGTACTTCTAAGGCATATCCAAAATTAATTTGCCGGAAGAACTTAATATTACCAAACTCCATCATATGTACAATGATTCCAATAATCAATGAGAATAAAGTAAAAGCTATACAAAACTATTACAAAAAATAGAGGAAGTAGAAGCAATAGCAATGGACTTTCAAAAAAATCTACTGACACCCTACGTAACAATTTTAACACCCTTTATTACTGACGTCAGCTAAATTTTAATTCGTTTAGTATTCATGTTTTATCAGACTCTACATCAGTTTTCTACACATACGATAAAAATCTAGCTGGGAAGGGTACTGATAAATTTATTCTATGATTTTTGTTCATTTTTTCTAGTAATATTAGAACCCAGATACATTTGATTATATTTTGTGACTCTTGTGTGGACCAAAAGGGATCGCACAGTGATACGTTTTTATACGTTTACATGCAGTAAACCGTCTTGAGAGTGTGAAAGATATATTACCTATACGTGAGCATTCTTATTTGGAGTGAGATAGAAACGTGAGCCTTGTCAACGCAAAATCTTACACCGAAACAACAGATAACTGGAGTGACGTCCTAAGAAACAACAGAATCAAATCACCAGCATTTATCAGCGTGATCAACTGTGCAAATGATATGAACTTTTAAAGATGGACCGAGTATCATATCCATACGCGACAAAGTTTCCTATGCCAACGAGGCCAATGAGAATCATGAAAATTAAAAAAGTGAACCATGATTTATTTTACACAAAGAAAATTATTGTGAATGTTACATGTAAGGCGTTTGAGGTCAAAAAAGGATCAATGTCAGAACACTGTTAAGAAAAATGTTTTATTTTATAGTTTGTATTATATAATAATCGTTTGTTTTGTATTATGATTATGAATAAACCTGCAGACCATGACTTCGGCAATATAATTTGTTTATATTTTTAAATCGACCCCAATAATTTGACTTTAAACCTAAAATCATGATTTTACAGAAACTATTAGAAATGCCTATGATCGTTTTTAACGGTGACCCTTCAATTATTATTTTTAAACATCTTGTTTAGTTTATATAATAATAATTAAATATACTATCAAATGATATTTATTTAAAATCCGTAAACTAATTTTCGAAACCAAATTAAGATTTGTGCTTTAATCTGTGCCTTCTAAGAATTGCAAGGCAAAGCAGACGTTGATAAAGATGTTATTAGAGATATGGAGAATCTAAAAATTGCATTCCACAACTAAGCAAAAATCCTTAGCGAATTGGTTTCTTGTACTCGTACAGAGTATATCGGAATAAAGGGAAAAAGACAGTTAAGATTTTATTTCACGTATAGTACGTCTGTGTATCCGCTTATACGTATTTCGCCCTAAAAAGGCTCTACAGAACGGCTATTCACAGTCGCTCTGAAAGTGAAAATAAATCTTTTCTGTCTTAGGAAGCAACTCTAATATGGCTTCGTATGGACGCAAATAGCGACATCTGATATTAAAATCCGTAAACTAATTTTTTACGAAACCAAATTCAGATTTTGGCTTAAATCTGTGCCTTCTAAGAATTACAAGGCAAAACAAACGTTGATAAAGATGTTATTAGAGACATGGGGAATATTAAAATTGCATTCCCCAACATATCTCCTCAACTAAGCAAAGCTAGATGTCGCTATTTGCGTCCATATGAAGCCATGTTAGAGTTGCTTCCTAAGACAGAAAAGATTTATTTTCACGTATAGAGCGACTGTGAATATCCGTTCTGAAGAGCCCTTTTAGGGCGAAATACGTATAAGCGGATACACAGACGCACTATACGTGAAATCAAATCTTAACTGTCTTTTTCCTGATATTTATTTATATTTTATTATTAATTGAATATTTCAATTGAATATTTATAGGTCAGTCCGAAGTAAGCAATATCTAATGTATTAAAATATTATCGTGCTAATGTACTGTACCGGCTATACTGTATCATGTTTTTATCGTTATTAGTGTTCTCTGGCACTTGATATCCGCTTGTACTCGCCTCGTTTTTATTTGGGGGGTTTAATCGACTTGCTAGAACTGCTAACGACATCTGATAAATCTTAAGAGCTACTGTGGTTTACTTCTTCTTATTGGGTGATCAAACTTGGTACAAAGGCAGCTTCATTTATATGTAGCGTCTAATCTAAACGGATAAATTCCGGTGGCTGCAAAATCAGATGTCCTAAACCGTCAAAGCGATTAATTAAACTTAATTACAGATATTAATAAAAACGTTAGACCTGGGGCGAGAATTCGCATCACCCGGTATTAGGAAGGTTAATCATATTTACCGATTAATTAATTCATAAAAAACACAGAATTCAGAGCAGAATTCCTTAAAAGGTAAAATTTCATATTTTTTCTTAGGTCTTCTTTCGACGATGGTTAATTTTCATAAAGCTGATAAATTTTCATTTATCAGCTATACGGAAAACAATATATCATACATATTCAGTGAATAACTTACCAACTTTAAATAAACTTTTGAGTGAATTAAGAAACAAAGAAATAATTCCCGAGTGTCACAAAACTACTTTTTTTGAGGTTTTTAAAATCTAATGGTTTTATGTTTAAAACAGTGAATAAACGGCAGGCAATTATGGAATCTAGCCGTTTAATAAAGTGGAGGTTCGATTATCTGGAGAGTCCAAGGTCTTTTAGGAGTGAAGGGAAGAACTTGTATTATTTGGGTGAAACTTGGCTCGACACTCACGATATAGTTAAAAAATGTTGGACCGATAGTAGTAAAAATTGCGTCACCAATGTTCCTCCCTCTAGAGGTAAGAGAATTTATATTTTACATTGTGGGGGAGAATTAGGATGGGTAGAAGATGCTTTATTACTCTATGCTAAGAGTGTAAGTGATTGTCGCTTAGATTATCATCAAGATATGGACAGTACTTTGTTTGAAAAGTGGTTTGAGCAGCAATTACTACCTAAATTAAAAAGAAATAGCGTTATTATTTTGGATAATGCTCCGTATCATTGTAGACTAAAGAGTAAAATTCCAAACGCTAATTTAAACAAAGCTGAATTTCAAGAATTTTTATCAAAACATGAAACATATTTTATGGATTCCTACACAAAAAAAAACAAATTTTTAGATCTATTAAAATTAGTTAAATGTGAAAAAAATTATGTTATCGACAGGCTAGCTGAGAATTATGGCCATAAAGTATTAAGATTTCCTCCTAACTCTTGTGTACTGAATCCAATAGAATTGTTGTGGTCTCAATTAAAAAGTAATGTGAGGAAAAATAATAATTCTCCTAAATCATTTTTGACTGTTATAGATTTAATTAAGACCGAATGTAATAATATTACAGCAGATAGTCCGACAAGTCCGACCCTGTATACCACTATGCCTAGATGAAATATCTTGCAACGAACAGTACAAGTTGACTAAGTGCATTTTCGCAACCTACAATTGAGAAGTTTTCTCCGTGCTCGGGTGTGGTTGAATGTATCCGTTTTGCTTCCCTTTAAAAAACAATTTGTTGCTTATGGTTTTTCAATCTGCATTCTTTTTCGTCCATATTCTAAATATATGCCAGGTTTGTAAATGGGTTTAGCTTTTCTATAATATCTCTAAATGTATGAAAGGAGTCATCGATGATTGTTTTATTCATTTTTTGGGCTCGAGCCATATTCAATTTTTGAGCTTTTACGCAGAATAGAACACAAGTTGCTCATAGACAAAGGCACTTGCAACTGTTGCCACCTTTCTTGCGGCATCGATACTATCTGTGATATAGAGAGTGGCAGTATTAGGAACAGTGGCAATATTTAGCGCACCTACCTAAGAAAAATATGGAGATTGGACATAAAGAGTGACAATTCCAAAACACACAACAACCAAGTGGTGAGAGGCAATTAAGCTACTTTCTTCCAAGATAAATTTCTCAAAGAACCTTTAATCTCTTTCGAAAAATTCTGGAGAAGATAAATAATAATAAAAATAAGTATTTTTTACATAATAGAATATGTGAAAAAAAAACTATTTGGAAAAGATGTTTAGATTTATACAAGGCAGATTAACAACATATGCAATTAATAAGGTAGCTGATGAAAAATATAAAAATAAAAAACAACCTTTCATATGATATTTACTGATCTTGAGAAAGCATATAATAAAGTTTCTCGAGAGGTGCTGTAACGGATACTTAACAAGAAATGATTTATCGGTATATATACGAGGATGTATATGTGAGGATAACAGAATAATAAATTTCATTAAAAACTGAATTGCATTAGGTCTCAGTACCCTACTGCGTAGATCAGTGCTTAGATGGGTTTTTGTTTTCTCTTAGCTACTAACATTGAACGCATTTACTAATATCAATAACTAATATCAATACTATTAACTAACTTAAATACTGTTAAATAGCTTACAGTATTATCGTAGTACATTAAATTTGTCCATTAATCTCTGATCTAAATAGTGATTAGAGTCACAAGTGTATTATCCTCACCTGTTGTCCAGTTTGCTGTTGCTGCTGTCTTGGCATTTGCTGACGAAGATGAGCTGGCATCACGGCAGAATGTGGCTGTTGTCTAGACTTAACAGCACCTCCTCGTAAAACGCTAAGCGGTATAGGAGTCGGTACACTGTCTGCTGACTGACTGTCTCTTGCCTTAGTGCGCACTGTGACATGTTTAGGGTTTAAACCTAGCAACTTACTGATATCAATTAGCGCGTGATCACCAGTAGGACTATCTACATCTGTGACCTTCTTTCCGTCGGCGTATACTGCGTAACCTGTTATGACAGAACCAGGGTGGTGTGGGTTGAGAATTGGATGCCAGGTCACCAATAGCGTCCCGTCTTGTGGTCCTAGAAAAATATTTATTATGATACATTTATATATTACTGATAATGGCGATTTATGCTACTTGAATTTGTTAAAAACTGATTACAATCCGATTGTTTACGAAAACTTTGTGTCAGATGATCGGCAAACTAAGAACGACCACTTTTGGCCTGAACAAGTGATAATTATAAATATAATAAAAAAGAGAAAAAGAATATGGAAACACTAATAGTTCAGATTAGTAATTATTAAACAGATATAGCAGATATGCATTTATAGCAAATCAATTCCCATCTAAAATTGTAACCACAGTGTCGTTTATCAAGTTGTTGTCGAATTATTTGACTTCTAAAAAAAGATACATTCAATTATGCACAACCATTTAACTTTTAATGTCAATATCTTGCGAACTTACACAGGAAACCTTTCAGGAAGGTCCAAAAGGCCTACCATAGACGTGGCCCTTCGGTCACCCAGCTGGCAAGAAGAAGAACATTTATTTTGCTAATTAGACAGCTGAGTGACCAAACACTCATTAAAAACTAAATTGCATTAGGTCTCAATACCCTACTGCGTAGATCAGTGCTTAGATGGGTTTTTGTTTTCCCTTAGCTACGAGCGGCGAGACACCGATATATGTCGATGGCTCGCTATCTGGATCATACATAGGAGACATGAATCTTCAAGTAAAGTCACTCAAAGGCAATAAAGCTCTACAAGCTACCCCTAAAATTAGGTGGCTTAACTACACAAGGTAAAGGAAGATACTTCCTTACTTAGGGCATCTAAAGTAAACATTAGTACAGCCTCTCCTTTACTTAAATGTCTGCGAAGGGGAAGGATGGAGGATATCTTGGGTGTAAAATCCACTCCAACGCATCGTTACTGTTTTAATCTTCAGACGTGTATGTTCCACTATTCATCGGAACGCACATGTATCTGTAGTAGCTAGGTTGTACGCTTGGTATGGTATCGATATAAAAAGGCATGTAAGTTTGTCTTGAAACGCCTCATGCGATTTTTCTAAGTTTTTTTATGTGAAATTCCTTATTGAAGATGTGACCATAAGTATGACCTCCCCCCCCCTCCCCAAAAAAAATGTAAAATAATTTAACCATCACCTTAAGCTTAATCTGAATGCTTAAAGATAACTCAAACTGAATAAGAAGAAAACATACAATAAATAAACTAACATACTAACAAATATATAAAATATTTATATAATAAATAAGTAAAATATGATTATGTTCTCCTCAAGAAATTGCCTCTACATTGATGTGTGGAAAGGCAATTTTCCTACAAACACTGTCCTGGAATAATCAAGCTAATAGTATATTTACTTTGGGCCACTTTCTTTGTAATATTATTGGTTAAGTAACTTTAATCGGGAACCTGACGATGGGTTCGAAATTGTAGATTCTGAAACCGGTCGTCCGGGATACAATAAAACCAATTGTAAATAAGTTTTTTTTCTTTCCTTACCTATTTATTTACACTGAAACTTACCTAATAAAAGAAAAAATCACAGGATTTATATAAATCTGACAGATAAGTCCTAAAATCGTTGTATAATGTATCAGTGTTTGTATGAACTATTAAAGACATATATCAAAACAACAAGATGGAAGTCAGAATACATGAACAACTATCAGAACCTATAGACAAGACAGGGGAGTACAACAGGAGTATCCATTAACTTCTATCCACTTTGAGGTCAACAAAGGAAAAAGACACAGAATGAGAACAAAGAAGTCAAAATACTCTGTTATACAGATGACACAATATTGCTAGGTCAGTATAAAGATAGTCTACAGATCCAACATAAAAGCAAAAGAATTTGTTATGACAGAGTGGTCAAAATAGCAAGAGAGAAATCACGAAACAGTAGACGTCTCGCCCGATTGTGCAAAAGATGGAGTGACAACCTTCTATAGCAGTATTAGTCTGGCAATGAACAAGAAGAATTTTTATAGTTAGGAAAAACAAAAAATAGACAAGATTAGTAAAGATGAACTGGGACTAGAAATAATGATTCTAACTTTATCAGCAAACACAATACTTCAAAAAACCAAATTACTATATTTACATTGTAAATACATTTATACAACCTACTTAAAATAATTAATATTCTCTAAATAATTAATATTTTTATGATGTAGGTACCTGGTTCAACCAAAATATCACTGGGGGGATCGGGTAAACCTTTAGGTAACGTTCTAAAGTCAGTGTGAGCAGCAGCAGGCATCGGTAATTCTTCGGCTAAGTTGGCTACATTCTGTGCAGTTCTGTGATGCTTCGCTCTCACTGTGACTCTGTATTGAGTATTCGGTGCGAGGCCGGTGATTGTGTGACGATAAACTCCAGGTTTGACTGTTCTTACTTCGACATTGTTAACACAAACTACATGTTGATGATTGGAGTTGGCTGGTAACCAACTGATGACAGCGGACGTCGACGTTATATTTGAAGCTCTTACTGCGCTTGGACCCAGCGAATGAGTGTCTCTGCCAATTATCATCGTGCATGCAGCGTCTCTGGATGTTCTGCGATTAGCTGTCACTGATCTGACACTGATCCGATGCGGCTAGAATAAAAATACAAACGAGATAATACAAATACTAGCTTTCGGAATTGTTTTATTCCTTTTTCAAGACACTGTAATTACAAGAATGTGTAAATATTTACAATATATCACAAATTGTCATTGTCACAAATATATATTTATATAAAGCTATGACACTCAACATTAATAATACACATATAAAATATATCATATAAAATAATGAACAAAATACATTTTAAAATTTAGTTAATGATAGTAAAACTTCGTTTGTGACATCTTTTAATGGTGTATTTTAATTGATCCATAGAAAACAGAAAAAAAAAACAAAAATGGTATGATTAAAATGTAATTAGGTGTTCTTCATGTTTTATTAATGGAAGTAGTATATTAAACCTGTCTTGATGGTATGCAACATGTTTTTCATGCAGGTGTATTATGGTGTGTATATGTAAACGTAAATCTTTATTTTATTTTTGATGTTTTGTCAGTAAATAACAATAAATGTTGCTCAGTTTATCTATGTCAGACTTATTATTTATACAAGACGTATTGGATTTTATGAAACACATTTCCAAGAAAACACGTGTTCTGTTCTCTATGGATCAGTTAAAGCACACCAATAAAAGATGTCACAAACGAAGTTTTACTATCAATAACTAAATTTTAAAATATATATTGTTTATTATTTAATATAAATACTTTAAAACTGTAAAGAAACATGACATGAGAAAACTGAAATGTAGCGAAGTAAAAGAAATAGTCAGCAAAACATTAAATAGAAAATTTAAAGAAATCGATAATACAACGGAAAGCACAGAAGATAAGATAGAATCCCTTAAGAAAACAATAGACGACATTAAAGACAATTTTATGAAGAACGAAGAAGGTAAGAATAAGACATGGATGACGACAGAGATTCTGCAACTAATGGAAGAAAGAAGGAAAAACAAGAACGATAACTCCATGTATAAAACATTACAGCGAGAGATACAGAGAAAGATCAGAGAAGCCAAACAGAAAGAACTGGAAAAAAAATGCCAAGAAATCGAAATTCTCCAAAGTAAATACGACGACTTCAACGTGCATAAGAAGGTAAGAGAAATTACAGGTAAATGTAAAAACAGAAGAATAAGTAAACTTGTTAATGACAATGGAGAGATAATCGTGGACAAAGAGAGTATCAATGATACCTGGAAAAATTACATAAGAAATTTATTTTTTGATGAGAGAGAGAACCAGCCCCCAATACCTACGGAAACAGGACCACCTATACTAGTGGCAGAAATAAGAGCAGCCATAATATCACTAAAAGAAGGTAGAGCTCCAGGACCAGACGGAGTACAATCTGAATTTCTTAAACTTCTTGATGATGAATCTTTAAGAGTACTATGTAAAATCTTCAATAATATCTATGACACAGGCAATATCCCAAAAGATTGGCTACTTTCAGAATTTATTACCTTACCAAAGAAACAGGGAGCAAAAAAGTGCGGAGAATATAGGCTAATAAGTCTAATGAGCCATACATTAAAACTTTTTCTTAAAATTATACATCGTAGAATATACAAGCTATGCGAAGAGAGAATACAAGACACACAGTTTGGATTCATGAAAGGCGTAGGTACAAGAGATGCACTGTTTAGTCTACAAGTATTATTTCAAAGATGCAGAGATATGACTTGCGATATTTACACCTGCTTTGTGGACTACCAAAAAGCATTTGATACAGTTCAACACCAAAAAATGATGGATATTCTAACAAAAGCCCAAATGGATGATAAAGATCGGCGTATAATACAAAATTTATACTGGAACCAATCAGCCACAATAAGAACGAATTTTGGAGGTGAACCAACGGAAATGATTAAGATTCTACGAGGCGTTAGACAAGGTTGTATACTTTCACCTATATTATTTAATCTATATTCAGAGGAAATATTTAGTGAAGCCTTGGAAAAATGCGAACATGGAATACTTCTAGATGGAGAACGCCTAAACAACATCCGTTATGCAGACGACACCGTTATTTTTGCAGACAGTTTGAACAGTTTACAGCAACTAATAAACAAAGTAAATGAAGTAAGTGAAAGATTTGGACTTCAAGTAAATATAACAAAAACTAAATTTATGATCATCAGCAAAAATAAAGTTAGAGACGCTCAACTACTTATCAATAATACACCAGTGGACCGAGTAAAACAGTATAACTATCTTGGAACAACAGTAAATGAACAATGGGATCACTCACAGGAAATAAAATGTAGAATAGAGAAGGCTAGGAGTGCATTCAATAACATGGCCAAACTCTTTAAAAGTCACAATCTTAATCCGGAGATAAAAGTAAGGCTCCTACGATGTTATATCTTCTCAATATTGTATTACGGAGTTGAATCCTGGACACTAACTGAAGCAATGGAGAAAAAACTTGAAGCCTTCGAGATGTGGCTATACAGGCGAATTCTAAGGATATCATGGACAGACAAGATAACCAACGAGACCGTATTACGAAGAGTGGGCAAAGAAAGAGAGGTGATGTATACCATTAAAAGGAGAAAGTTGGAATATCTCGGACATATAATGAGAAACAGCACTAAATACAGATTACTGAAGGTAATCCTACAGGGTAAAGTATTCGGAAAGCGAGGAATTGGGAGAAGGAGAATATCATGGTTGAAGAACCTGAGGAAATGGTTCTCCACAACAACAACGAATCTATTTAAAGCATCAGTCAATAAAATAATTATAGCCAGAATGATTGCCAATATTCGGAACGAATAGGCACTGAAAGAAGAAGATTATTTAATATGTTATATTTTATATGTGTGTTTTTATGGTTGAGTGTAATAGCTTTATATAAATAATCTCAACGACTAGTAAGTTACACTGACAATTTGTGATATATTGTAAATATTTACACATTCTTCTAATTACAGTGTCTTGAAAAAGGAATAAAACAATTCCGAAAGCTAGATAAAAAGTCAAAAGAGTGTTTCTGTGTTTCTGTAACATCCCGGCAAAACTTTCTGACTGCAGCCCTAATAAACTGTGTTGTTTGTTTATATCGACAGTCAATAATAGCCACTATGTCTTGTATATGTTATATATAGCTATAGTTATATATATTATATATATAGCTAGTTATATATATTTAGCTGATATATAGATATATATATATATATATATATATATATATATATATATATATATATATATATATATATATATATATATATATATATATATATATATATATCAGCTAAAGATTGCATATAGCCTACATTTTTGGTTTCTTAACTAATTGTTAGGTCAATGTGTAAAGGAAAACTGATTAAAATTTGTGGTTTATATAATTCGACCTCCAAAAATAAATAATATAGTTAAAAGATAGTATTAAGTAATTAGTGTAAATCGAAAACTTTCACCAGCTATCTAATGCTATCTTGTAGAGATATTTAGATAGCTTAGATGTATATAGCAGTTATATCCAGCAATAATGAAGTGGTTTAAAGATATTTCAACTTTCAAAGAACGAAAAAAGTATTAAAATATCCTATTGCTATTAAGAATTTAAGATACTCTAACGATGCGGTATAGAGGAAGTCCAAGAGATAATGACTATCATTAATAGGGTGGGAGGGGAGTAAAGACTTCATATCAAAATCGCAAATACCAAGTTGATGATAATTAGTAGACAGTTTCATATAAAAGCTCAGCTAAAAATAAATAATTAAGCCATATACCGAGTTAAAAAATTTAAATACCTTGTAGTTACCTTGAATAGCAAATGCGAGTGGGACGTAGAAGTGAAGAAAAAATAACAATGTCTAAAACTGCCTTCGGTAAACTCAATAACTATCTACCCTACATAAAGTTCCTTGAACCTTTAAATTTGTGTCTTAAAATATGATGTATGGAGGTAAGACCTGGTCATTTAAAGTAAGATCTCTGGATAGTATGACAACTTCCGAAATATGGTGTATTAAAAAGTTGCTAAAAATTCCATGGGTAGACTACATTACAAATGAAAAGATCTTTAAAAGAGTTTATATTTAAAGAAAAATATTAGATCTTGTTAAACAGCGAAAGATTTTATACTTGAGCTATAGTCTAAGAAATGACAAATATAGGCTATTAAATATTATCTGAAAGAGCAAAATTTAAGGTTGGGTGGACCTGATCGCAATTACTATTCATGGTTCCGACACACAAAACACTGGTGCGGCATACCTTATAGAACATTGTTCAGAAAAAAGAAAAAGCGATTTCTATGCAGTCGGGAACCAGCATGAACGCCTATACGCGTATGGCACCAAAAATAAAGAAAATATTTTACATACAAATATTGCACAATATTTAAGCAAATACATATAACTTATTTGTGGATAGTAGGCTATAAAAGAAAACTAGCAGCGATGACACAGATCATGAAATAATTAGCAACCTGTATTATGGCCAAACAGCTTAATTTATCGAAGACGTTGTGATAAAGGGAGGTAATATCCAGTAGTACATCTAAACACTCCAACTTTTTATTATCTACTCAGTAGATATATTTAAAGCAGCCCTGGAAAACATCGATGAGAGTTGACTAATAAATTGAAAACGTTTGAATAATTTCAGATATGTAGACGATATATTAATTTTCGCAGATAGTATGGAAGGCCTTAAGATACTAGTTATTAACAGAACTAGTTAATAACTGAAACGGATCAATAATACACTATCAACTGTAACACAAAAAAAATATTTTGTGATTGTTAGTAAAAACCATACACCGTCATAACAGATAATAAACATTCTGTGAAAACATTTATTTGGGTACCAGTACAAACAATTAGTGGAATCATTCAAAAGAAAATTAAACAGGAGAGGGAAGGCGAGATCAGCGCTTGTTAAAATGAGCAATATTTTTAAGGGGTAAAATCTTGTACACTAACTGAAGCATCATTGAAACGACTGGCCACTTTTGAGATAAGGTGCTACTGAATAAGTAAGTTCTTCAGGATGGATCGTGTATAAAACAGTGAAGTCATGATCATACTCTGCTAGGGACGTAAAATTGTCAACTATAAAAAAAGTGCAAGTTAGAAAATATGGGTCACATAATAAGAAACCAGCAGCGGCTATAGACTTCTGTCACTTATATTGCAAGAAAAGTTATAAGCATATAGTGTTGTATAAGTATGAATAAGTCTAACTTACCCTATTACTCTCTACACCTTCCACCAAAGCTCTGGTTCTCTCAGTGGCCTTTATCGTGGCTTTCAGTACACCATCCACATATACGTGATAGCTCTCAATCTGGTTACCTGGACCGATGCCATCAGGAGCCGTCCACGAGATGAGTACACTCTTATTTAGTTGCCGCTCCAGGGTTAGCTGTCTCGGAGCCGGCACTAACACCGAGAAGAAAAGGTCAGCTGTAGGTCAAATCTAGGTCAGTCTAAAGCTAATGGTTTAACACTCGTACCCAAAGTTCGGAAGGTCGTTTTTGGATTATAATTTAGTCAGCTGTAGACTATTTTTTAAAGAAAATACTTGGAAAAAACAACAAAAAACGTTATTAACATTAACTAATTAAGATATATTGAATGTTGTGGCTGTAATGTTAAGACAGCCAACATTGTTATTAAGAGTATCCTTAACATAAAATCCAAAAATATTTGTGACATATGAATTCTTAATTAATTACTATTTAAATGGGAATAAGCCACAATTAAAGGTTAAAATACGTTTATTGACGTTTCAATTTCCACTTCGGAAATCGTTCTCAAAATACAAACATTAGTAAATTAAACAAATTTTGTTTTTTGTTACTTAGTGAAAAATTCTTCTAATAATTTAATTTTATCTGACTCATCTATATTGACAATTCAGACATACATTATACATTTTAAAGTAGACGACTTTAAAATGATATTGCCAATATTGTTGAGTTGCGTTCCTGGGACGACTTTACTTATAAGATAGTTCATTCAATTACATGAAATCAACTTGAGAATATTCGTCAGAAAAGATCATAACATGTAATTCGTCTTTAAAAAGACAAATACATACCATGATGACAGAATGATGAAAATTCTCCTGTTAGTGATTCCATAGTAAATTATGAGGGAAAAACCAGAAAAAAACCTCATAATACTATCCCGACATGGTAAGTATTTGATCGTGCATTTAGTTTACCTTCAATAAACACCAAATTCCGATTTTATATGTTTGTTATTTAAAAAAACATAAATGATGTATTCTCTATATGTTACTGACTTACCAATACTGGTATTTTCCTTTTAATAACTCTCTTTCAATATGGGTAACCAGATCCTACTACATTCTGCCGAGGAATTCGCGACACAATTGGCATATATGAGAGCATTCGCGTCTCATTTAGCATAATTAGAGCCGCTTCTTTGATTTTTCTCTTTTTACCATCCGTTTCTTTTAGGACTATTTTTGAAATATATTAAACTATATTAAAAATAGAGAATTTGATAGATCTCAAATATGTAAACACGCATGGGAGAATGAACATAGGGTTCAATGGAATGATTCAAATATAGTCCTAAAAGAAACAAATGGTAAAAAGAGAAAAATCAAAGAAGCGGCTCTAATTATGCTAAATGACACCAATTGTGTCGCGAATTCCTCGGCAGAATATAGTAGGATCTGGTTACCCATATTGAAAGAGGAAGTTATTAAAAGGAAAATACCAGTATTGGTAAGTCAGTAACATATAGAGAATCCATCATTTATGTTTTTTTAAATAACAAACATATAAAATCGGAATTTGGTGTTTATTGAAGGTAAACTAAATGCACGATCAAATACTTACCATGTCAGGATAGTATTATGAGATTTTTTTCTGGTATTTCCCTCATAATTTACTATGGAATCACTAACAGGAGAATTTTACTGTCATCATGGTATGTATTTGTCTTTTTAAAGACGAATTACATGGTATGATCTTTTCTGACGGATATCCTCAAGTTAAAGTTGATTTCATGTAATCGAATGAACTATCTTATAAGTAAAGTCGTCCCAGGAACGCAACTCAACAATATTGGCAATATCTTTTTAAAGTCGTCTACTTTAAAATGTATAATGTATGTCTGAATTGTCAATATAGATGAGTCAGATAAAATTAAATTATTAGAAGAATTTTTCACTAAGTAACAAAAAACAAAATTTGTTTAATTTACTAATGTTTGTATTTTGAGAACGATTTCCGAAGTGGAAATTGAAACGTCAATAAACGTATTTTAACCTTTAATTGTGGCTTATTCCCATTTAAATAGTAATTAATTTAAAATGCCACAAGAAAATAGCTTCAGAACAATGAATTCTTAAATTACATTTTTCTCTAACTGAGCACTACAATTATTAAGGTAAATATCAGGAAATTATCTTCACGATAAAACATAATTTGAATATCGTGTAATGTTATTCGTCATTTGATTACTCGATGATCATACTTTGAACGTTTAAAGAATTTTTATGCTCTTTTATTTTGTAGTAAAGATTATGTTACGTTTGACGTATAAATGATAAATTAATATATTTACAATGTACTTATTATGCAATTGTAAGATTATAATATTAGACGTACTTTTTATTCTCTGCTATGTTTAACAAAAATAATTAAGGATAATAAACGAACATAACGATATTATAATGGTATGGGCACTTTGCTTATTACAATGGTATACAACAAGAGAGAGGGGGCGTGAGTGCACATCCGATATCGTATGGTGTATTTCAATTTGTGGTAACTGTCTCTATAGATATAATTTTTTACTAGCTCTTATGATACATTCGTAAATACCGTAAAAATTACTAAAAGGGGGGTCATGAGTTGTAAATACATGAGGGAGGCACTTGACTGTAAACGACGCTTTACGACAAAGGCGAGGGGGTATCAAAAATCACGTAAAAAAATATTTTTTACGACGTTGCTTATGGATGTTCCCGTACACAAGGCAAGGTGGCAAGTTCTCAATCCAGCTTATAAACTTAAACACTGTTTTGAAAGAAGTTCTTCATTTTGGATGTTTATCATTCGCAGTTTATCTTAATTTTAATTAACCGAATTTATACCATTAACCAATGCAAAATAGTGGTCAAAAATATACAGTACAAAGCAGATGGGTTGAGCACTTGGATGCATCACCAAGCCCAAAAAATAACACCCACGTAGAACCTCTTTCAATATTGGAAGTGAGAGATGCAGTGACCCGCCTTAAAAATAAGAAGTCCCCAGGAGTGGACTGCATCCCTGCAAAACTCATCAAACATAGATGTAACCGCATTATGCATCAACTTTACAGCATAATAGTCACAGCAAAATAGACTGGGGAAGGTTAGGCTTAACTACGGCTGTAGCACCACTGATGATGATGATCCCGACAGAACAACACGATATAAAAAAAAGGAGAATTCTATGGGAAGTTAGAAAAAATGTATGAACATTCTCCGGGACATGACCTCAAGATTATACTTGGCGACATGAATGTACAAAAGAATAATTTTCAAGAAGAATCGGCAAACACTCACTATGTCAAAATACCAATGAAAACGGGGAATTAATAATAAATTTTGCCGGTAGCAAAAAGGTAATTATAAGCTCGACATCTTTTACATACCTGGATATACACAAAGTAAAGCAAACAATAATCGTGCTAGGTGGAACAGCCACTAATAAAATTAATTATGTATTAATAGGCGAAATTACCGCCACTAACATCCCAGCTATAAAAAGCAAAAGAGGAGCACGTTGTGAATCTGATTACTTATTAGTACAGATAAAATATAAATGTAGGACCTCCAAAAATAGTTAAATAGGAAAATAGGGTGAAAAAACGACAGAACACTGCAAAACTGAGACAACGAAAGGCCATCCTAGGTAGAAGTACGAGACAGAAATATTATTAACACGGATAAACACAAACACCCTAGACATTAAGAAACATGTTAAAGAATTAAAAACAAAAATGGTAATCGTGGCAATAAAGACCGTATGCAAAAAGAAGAAAAAAAAGCATAATGGTACAATAAAGGGAAAGGTAATGGTATATTTCCAAGGTCCTTGATGATTTGTCGGTACCGCCGCAATATTTTCATATAGTTTTGCTGTGATTCATGTCCCAGCTGCAATTTTTACTTATTTCCTTATCCTCATCTGTTAAGCTCTAGAGAGACGTAGAGAGACGGTTGTAGTGTAGATAGCTGTTATTTGTCCACTAAGTATGTTGATTGTCAAATATACAGAAATGTTGATGTTCATTTATAGCCAATCATACAAAATTTGTAACTTAAAAAGAATGTAATCAAGAGAATTTTGAAGAAAAATAAGTATTTTGAAGACTTTATCAAACCGTACTTCAATGACGGAACGCGAATATAGAAAAAAACAGTAGATAAAGGTACTGAGTTACAAACTACGTTAGAAATAAATAATTTTTAAAATTTTTCAGTTTTACTAGTAGACTGACAACTTGGCACCTTACTCCAGTAATATTTTGTATTTTTCTGCTCGTGATTTGCAGACTATTTCATTCTGTTTTATTAGCGATTGCGTTTAGTGCTCTTATTGTTAGTTTACTTTAGCTTTTATTGATAGATAATAAATATTTTATTAATACAATCCACGACAAAAACTATCCAATGCCTTTTCCAATATATTTAAATAATGGGTGTCTTCTTGGACATTTTTCTTATTTGCATAGGTCAAAAAATTTTAATAATTAAATTTTATCTGAGTAATTTATAGTGAAAATTCGGACATATACTATGCATTTTAAAGTAGATGACTTTAAAATGATATTGTCAATAGTTGCTATTCTAAGCGATTTTATTGGAAGATAGTTTGTTCGATTATGTAAAATTAATTTTCAATTAAAAATACCCATCATTAAAATCATTGCATGCAAAAAAAGGTTTTTTTCCTGGTTTTTTTTTTCTCCTGTTTTACTATGGGATCACTAAGAGGAGAATTTTATTGTCATCATTGCTTGTGGTTGTCTTCTTATACAAATCACATGCTATCATTTTTCTAATGGGTATTCTTAAGTTAAAGTTGATTTCATGTAATCTAATGAAGTATATTCCAATAAAGTTGTCCCAGGAAGACAATTCAAAAATAGTGACAATATCGTTTTAAAATCATCTACTTTAAAATTTATAATATGTGTCTAAATAGTCAATATGAACGGGTCAGATAAAATTAAATTATTAGATTTTTTTTACAAAGCAACAAAAACAAAATTTTTTTCTTTTGTGTATTGGGGATGATTTCAGAAGTGGAAATCGAAACTGGAAAATTTAAGCTCAAATAGTACATTTCTCTCTCTATCTCTTTTTTCTAAAAGTGATACTTGCTTACTTAGTAAATGGTAATCGTTTTAAAAATTATGGGGAATATTAGGATATAAAAGTTATTTAAATAATTTATTATCTCAAAAAATTATTAGAATCTAGTGGTGAAGTGTGAACCTATTTTTCAGGTTTTAAAAAACGTGCAGCAGAACAACAAGCGTGAAAATCATATTAAAATGTGCTGTGAATACGATCGTGGATTATAAAAATATAATGGTGTCCGAAGTAAACAAACTATATTTCTATATTATGTTTAAGACATTTCTACAAATTCCATGCAGATATAATTAATTTAACATAGGCTTTATTAAATATTTGTATATTGTAACCTGTAGCAACCTGTAAAAAAGCACCGTAGCAGTGGTTTTCTATAATAATGATATTGATTAAAAACTACATAATATCAAACAAGTCTATGTATAATAGATAAGAGTATTAAGATTCTATTATTTTTTTTGAAAAATGATTGATACTGTAGTATGATATATTTTTTTTATATATTTGGATAAATTTTAACAACATAATTAATTAAAATAACTTCTTTAGAAACAGACATCACTTCTTAAGAAAAAATATGTCCACATGTAGTGGACATAAAACATGTGGACATTCAAATAAAAATATTCTGAAATAAAAATGTTTCCTTCCCTGTCTTGATCCCCCAGAGGGAGTGTAGTGATCGTCGTGATGTCGTGTATGGTCCATCTCCACAGATCTCTGCCTCTGGTCATTTTTATTTTAATTCGTGCGGTAAATCCATGTTATTGGGGATCTTTCTCGTGGAAGTGACCTTTCGGCCTTCTGTCTTTCCTTAATGATAAGTCTCTTCATATTTTATGTATCTGATATCATAAAATATCCAATTTTAATTTAGTCAAACTTTGCTGGAAACTTTTTACTGATCTTAAAACCGATTCTATGGCCGGTTTACTGAATTCGTAATATTCTTCTATAACAGAACACTTAGGTATCGTCTATCATTCTCTTTTCTGAGTGTCTTAGTTTTTAAGATTCGCAGCCGCATATTTGTGGTATTGGTGTTTGTAATATTGGAAATATTAAACAGATGACCAATCTCATTTGGAGGTTTATTGAAATTTGATTGTCTTTTTATATTTTGGTCATCTTTCCCATAGCGAAATTGGCTAGATCACATCTACATTTTATTTCTACCTGAAACGTCCCTGTGTTTGTGATCAATAATTCCAGATACAGATATGAGTTTAAAACAACAAACGGATCAATTTTGATTAATGATTTTTTGACCATTTATTGAGATGCTCTTTTACATCATTTAACGGTTTCTCTATCCTAGTAGTATGATATCCGCGCCTCTGGTAATCTTCTCTGTTTATTGTCAGGGTTCCTATGTGGTCTTTGACTGCGTAAGTTTTGCGTTTGAAGTTTCTTCATTATTTATTTTATTTTTATTAACATCTCTCGGTTGGTTATTTTAATTGTGGTAACATTGTTGTTTGTTAGCTGGTATCTAAGTTTTATTTCTTTGTGTAGATTTCTCAAACTAGTTTATTTGGCTTTCGGTGTGTACTCGACTGTAAAAAATTTCTCGTATTCTTAATAATTTTAAATATTTTGTCTCTTATCTAGTGTTTCCGTTTAATATAATTGTTAGTATTTAACAAACTTATTGGTGTTCTTGTTACCCAATATTTGAATGCTTATCATATTTCTTAGAGGGTACCAGTAAGAATAGAATATAATTTAAGTAGTTTAAGCTTTATTTTAGTTTAAAAGAATATAATCCGATCCGCATATTGCTCCGGGGCCCAAGCGGTCTCTTCTGTCGTTTCTTTCACATATTCCGAATTTTTCAAATATGTCTAGGCCATTATTCTCTGCGATATTGCAGACTTTTTCGTAAAAGTCGCCGCAAATTAGGTAAAGCTTAATTAATCTAATAAATCTAGTAAAACTAACAATGTGCGGTAGAGTCATTTAGACCGTGAGAAATTTAAAACTTTAGTTTAATACTGTTTTATCGCCATGAGAAACAGATACTCAACTTCTTTCCCCCACTAACTACATGAGTTGGTTTTTTAATTATAGTAAATCCATAACGTAACTGTGAGTGGTTAAAATATAAGAATACGTTTATATTAAGCTCATCTTTATTCCCAATGGCTACTTCAAATTCTTTAAAAGAAGCTAATAATATGTGGGCTAATGAAACTTGAAACATGAAAATTAAACAAATTCAAAATAGGCAATAGTTTTGTTTACCGATGAGTAGCGATAATGTCTTCAACCAGGCTGAGATATCCTGATAGTTTAATAAGGGGCTGAACAAATTCTCTTCTTTTTTAAAAACGCAACTTCATACCTAAAACTATTTTGGCCAAAGTTTTCTTTATGAGACGCCTCATAAGCTACAATGGAAAATCTTACAGCCCTTTTAATGTATGTGTACTACATATATATATATATATATATATATATACGTTCAAATTATCGGGTATAGTGATCTATAATAAAAATCTTTCTTTTTTCTAAATTACTCAATATTTCGCTATAGTTATAGGACACTGGACAGTTAAGTAACATATATTGTAACATATTGAACAAAATTTATAAATATTAAAAATAGCCAACATTCATCTTAATAACAACTAACCTTAATAATTCATCAAATAAATATTATTCTTCTAACTTTTCTTTTATTGTTATTTTTATTTTTACATTTGAAATAATTTTAATTTTTCATCGTATAGCTGTAACGAACGTGCTTAAGACAATTTATTCTTGACATTCAATATTTCAAATACTTCAATGTCAGTTTTTATTTGCGAAATCTTTTAAATTCTGTAAGTGTTTTAAAATTTATTTGTACGCCATTTTTTGTAATGTTCAAATTGTTTTTAGTTTACTCCGGAGGAAGCTTTTAAATAAATAGCGAAATATTGAGTAATTTAGAAAAAAGAAAGATTTTTATTATAGACCACTATACCCGATAATTTGAACGTATTTATAAATTATTTTTTGGTCGAAATAATCACTTCTAATATATATATATATATATATATATATATATATATATATATATATATATATATATATATATATATATATATATATATGTATGTATATATATATACGTATATATATATACATATATATATCCTATATTTATATATATATATATATATATATATATATATATATATATATATATATATATATATATATATATATTACAGACTCTATTCTATTCCTATATACTTGGAGAAGTTGATCATCCGAATATTATTTTTCTCATTTACTTCTTATGCCACTACACTCGTTAATAGATATTGAAATAGATCATTAAATTGATATATTAATTAAATGTGGATATATTACTACTGAAAAATATGGCACGCGCTAAAATATAAAATTTAGCTTCTTCAATAAAGGAATAAAATAATTATATTTATGACCAATATTAAACATACGTTACACAAATATTTTTTTTATGAACTCACCTTATGAAAGTCTTTTTAAATAATAAGTTTGTATTAAAATATACGTTTCCCAATATAAATAAATTGCAAAATAATATTGGTTCCAGAGGATTGTGCGAGTGACGACAATGATACAGTTTTCAGGATTTGACAGGTTTTACAATTTAGAAGGTTCTTTTAAAAATAATAAAGAATATATATTGGAAACTATTAATTCAACAAGAAGTTATTGTTACCAAATATTTACGCAGCAATTCTAGCGAGCTTTTAGCAAAATGTAAGATTCCATGTATTTAAAAAATATTTAAACACATTTAAAAATTTAAACAATTTAAAAATTTACTCGAACACATAGAGATAACTGTGTAATGATACCAGGACTAGAACGTCAAAACATAAAGAAATTATTTGTTTCTTGATACGTGAATCATCCACTAAATATGATATATCTGCAAAGCATCTAAAAGAAATAAATTTGAACTAACTCTTATAACAAATTTCCGTTGTATTTACTTAAACCTTATAACATAATGTCGTCAAATAATTTGAGTAAAAGGTGCAGAAATAAGTAGATAAACAGACAAAATATAAAATTAAACGGACAAAACAATAATTGTTATTAGAACAACGTAAGCACGTAGGAAAAATAAAAAAAAACAATAAGTTTTAAAATATGGACCTTGTAAGTAAAGTACATTGGGGTAATATTATAGCGATCATTGACTACGTTAGTGGTAGCCAAACGCACTAATGGAAAAATATGAGGTTTAAAACCACACATGTTATATTAAAGTTATAACACTGTGATAAAATCAACAATTACATATGTATCAGTAATAAGTTGACCAAAAATGCAGCAAATAAGTGCCAACCTCAAATTAAGCATAGTGCAAAGACCGGCTTGCTTTGGAATCACAAGAGTTCCGATGGACACAGCAACAGCAGCTTTGGAGGCTCTACTGCACCTTCCTTTTCTACCTAAGATGATAAGGGGGGAGGCGAGAATGTAATATTATAAAAAATTCGTTCGTAATACGGAAAACAATTTATATGCAACAAAGACCTTACATTCGAATAAAGAATGCCAGTGATGCTATTTATTTTCGGTACTATTATATGAAATATAAAGCTGAACAGTTAAATAAAAATAAAGTCATTTGATATGTCGTGTTGGCTTTCCTTATAGTTAACCCTTGCTTCTTCAACCCCGAATGGGTATTAGGTTTCTGAGTGCAGACGTATCACTATTATCTTTCACTACACAGTCTAGGAAGACAAGGGGAATCCACTTGGGTATTAAAACGTAAAATCGACTATATCATTATTTAGAGCTGTGGTATAAAAAGCCATTACGAAATTTACCATATCTGAACATGCAATAAGTAAACAAAGATGTAAGATGCTTAGATTGATAATACACAAAAAGAGAAATAAAGTAGAGAACTTTGAAAGGGAGTTTCCATGGTTGAAAATTTTAAGAGACTAGATTAAATGTCTGAGTTTTCTGGTCTGTTGCAAATAAACGAAAAATAGTGATAATAATATCCAACAAAATCTACACTGTGGTTTAATCTGTCATGCATCAGTAAAGTGAAAACTTTTCAAATATATGTATATGTTAAATTTATCCTCTTCTTACGTTAAATAAAACTACCTATGCCACAAAATGCAGCAAATAAGTGCCAACCTCAAATTAAGCATAGTGCAAAGACCGGCTTGCTTTGGAATCACAAGAGTTCCGATGGACACAGCAACAGCAGCTTTGGAGGCTCTACTGCACCTTCCTTTTCTACCTAAGATGATAAGGGGGGAGGCGAGAATGTAATATTATAGACTGTGGAAATCATAAGCAACCTACTGGCTAGATCAGAATTTAGCAATATCAAAAATGAAATTAGTAATACCGAATGGATGATAATTTCTGACCATATAGTACCCATATGTAGCCTTAAAATAAACTTTTAAGAGGGCATTTACAACCGACAGGTATAGGGCAAAAGACATGGTGTACTGGGTGCACAGATATGTCTAAAAGTCTAAAAATGCAGCATGGTTGGGTGTAGGATTATTCAGTAGTAGTGAAAATGTAAATATTTCTATTCTACTAGCGAAATTCCAAATATTTAATATTCCAAATTAACACGAGGCTATTGGAGCATTTATAAGCTCTAAGGTGAACTTAAGGCTAATGTTGGAATGCTGAAAATAACTCAACAGACTAATGGAATCTAATAATGTCACACTAATATGGTTTAAGATCACCGGAGAATACACGGCAATGAAAGAGCTGATGAACTTTGATGGTAAAAAGCCTGTATACGAACAAAACATAACTCTTAATAGAAACGTACACCCGGTAAAGCACATGGCAAAATGTGTATTGGACCGACATGTGCTTATACGGCTAAAGTAGTGAAGTACTGTGTACTTCAGCCGTATAAGCACATGTGAAGCACTGTGTAAAATAAGTGGGAATTAGATCACAGTTATTTTAGGACTTCCTTACTAAAAATGCACCAGTCAAAGGAAAACTGCATGCAATAGGGGTGTTTCATAGAAACATAAGCTGCGCCAAAAGCATATAGTACCCATTAGCTAGACCTGTACAAGCACGTACAAGGATCCACAATTCTGGAATGGGTATCAAGAATAATTGGAAGGTACATAAGACAGACCAGTTTTAACAGACGGCTTCCAAAAAAATACTTCGGGTAAACAAAAATTTGAAAAGAGGATTTGAAGATAGTTAGTTTGAATTAAGAAACAAGAAGAAAGTTATTGTTCTGCACTAAATATAACAGCTCAAATAAAAACTTGTCTTAATTTTGTAAGTAGCACTTTTAGTTAAACATGATGGTTGAATATGACTATAACACAGTGATTATGGCAAGCTCAAGCAAACAAATTGAAGTGTTGCTAAAAAGAACCAATACTTTCAACTAAAAGAAATTGATAAATAGAATAATAATAAATAATAAAATACTAAGAAAGAGTAATGTAAAAAATACCTTTTATACTTAAATGAATGTTAAACCTAAATAAAAAGTTAAAAGAATTGGAGAGTTTAGAAGGCACACACTATGTACGGCACTATAAAACTTGGAACTGACGTCGACAAACTAAAACTCTGCAGAAAATAGATCAAAGAGATATTCGAAGATAAAAGAGGAAAATTAACTTGCATATACTTCGAAGAAAAAGTAATATCTGCAGAAATGTTGAAAAAATAATAATATTAGCACAGAGAATCAATGATCATTGCACCATTAATCTGTATCTCACACACAAAGACTCACATTATCCATGGAACATATTGTGTACAAATTTTAAACAAAGTTGAAGCCCATATGTCTTTCTGTAGCCTTTTAGTTATCTAGAAAGGATCTATCAGTTTGTTTCAGACTCGTACATCCACTTCTGTGTGAGTCATGGTGGTTTAAAGTCATTTTTCCAATTTCTTTGGTATCCCAAATTCTTACAACAATTAAAAAACCTAGTTTGTCTCTATGTAACCTTAAAATTGTAGCGAACCTTTATTAAAAGCTACAAGCCAAGACATTCACTAATAAATACACATGAGGTAAAACCGAAATTAGAAAAATGTAAAGACTAAAACTGCGTATTGTTATCAGTCCTCTTTAACGTGTGCTCAACAGAAATCTTTAGATAAACTCTCAAAGGTGTAAGAGCTAAATAATAAACACAAAGAAAACTAAATTTATGATGTCAAAAACCCAAAGCAATGGTGAATTAGTGAGAGCTGACGATAGGATTAACAATAATTTATCACACAAACGATCACTCCAAATTTTATTAAACTTATTTAAAGAAATGTACTTTGTACAAGGAACCTAAAACTGGACGAAAAGTTAGGCTGCCAAGATGTTATATTTTTTCGAGCATACTCTAGCAAATTAAGGATTAGATCCTGAACAGCTTATTAATAAGCTGGAAGCATAACAACTGTGAGTACGTAAATGAAATTAGAAAATATCATGTACAAAGGACGTAACAAATAATCAAATCACGAGAAGAATAAATAATAATAAATACCTACAAAAATTTAAATACCTGTGTACCTTAACTTCTAAAAATAATAATAAAGCAGTAGAAATATCATTGGTATTGAAAACAACAAAAAATTCGTTCGTAATACGGAAAACAATTTATATGCAACAAAGACCTTACATTCGAATAAAGAATGCCAGTGATGCTATTTATTTTCGGTACTATTATATGAAATATAAAGCTGAACAGTTAAATAAAAATAAAGTCATTTGATATGTCGTGTTGGCTTTCCTTATAGTTAACCCTTGCTTCTTCAACTCCGAATGGGTATTAGGTTTCTGAGTGCAGACGTATCACTATTATCTTTCACTACACAGTCTAGGAAGACAAGGGGAATCCACTTGGGTATTAAAACGTAAAATCGACTATATCATTATTTAGAGCTGTGGTATAAAAAGCCATTACGAAATTTACCATATCTGAACATGCAATAAGTAAACAAAGATGTAAGATGCTTAGATTGATAATACACAAAAAGAGAAATAAAGTAGCGAACTTTGAAAGGGAGTTTCCATGGTTGAAAATTTTAAGAGACTAGATTAAATGTCTGAGTTTTCTGGTCTGTTGCAAATAAACGAAAAATAGTGATAATAATATCCAACAAAATCTACACTGTGGTTTAATCTGTCATGCATCAGTAAAGTGAAAACTTTTCAAATATATGTATATGTTAAATTTATCCTCTACTTACGTTAAATAAAACTACCTATGCCACAAAATGACGTATCATTAAGGCTTTTCAGTAAAGTTAATTTATTAAACTCGTTAATCTATTTCTGCGACTTGTATTATCCCAAACATTTTTTATTGTAGATTTTATTATTAAAGAACGAAATTTTAAACATCTCGTAATTTTAAGATGATAGCTTAAAAACAAATTAACATGTGCCCGTAATTAACGAGCAAGGCATAAGAACTATACTTTGATCAGATTCACATAATCTTCGAAAAAGCAAAATGTTGCTCAGATCTTTATAAAACGTAGATAAAACTAAAACAATGTCAAAAACTCGACGATTACCTAGCAGATATCTAATAATAGTTATCTATAAATTATTCAAAGCCGCATCAAACTATTTTTTTCTAAAATTTTAAGCTCAGTCGAAACCGAATGCATCAAAGCCAATTCCAAACAAAAGTTTCGTAAGCCATCTATAAAAAATTGTATGTGTGAAAACTCTACTATTTCTCTATAAGACGAGCCACCAAAGACTGCCCTAAACTTAAAAAAATATGCAATCAAATTCATTCTTAAAACGTTTTAAACTTGGTAAAAAATCGTGCTGTAAAAAATCAAAAATATATGATAGCACCACCATACAAACCAGAACTGTGTCTAATGTATGTATGTATGTGTATGTAAATACTCTATTGTGAAAAATATATGCGTGTGTGTTTAATATTCTATACAAAAGCTATTTGGTATTAACCATATCGTTCTTTTATAATGAAGAAAATAGATATTACCACTTTCAATTGTTACTAAAAACAACTGTGTTATTTTAATAACGTTTTAAATGTGCATATAATGTGTATCAGAATGTTTTTAGCAGTGTTGGAAAACTACTTAGCTATTTTTAAAATTTAATTGAACGGATTTGTATCAGAGACAGGTCTACTGGATTAAGAAAAATTGTGGTGAATGAATGAAGTAGTCAGTTAAGTAATATATATTATAAAGGGGATTTATCTTATAGACTGATGATAAAAGATATATACAATACATGAATATATTACCTAATATAAAATGATAGTAATGTCTAAAATATTCACTTCACATTTTCTCAGTACCAGGAATGTTAGACTACCTATATATATATATATATATATATATATATATATATATATATATATATATATATATATATATATATATATATATATATATATATATATATATATATATATATATATATATATATATATATATATTATCACACATTTTTAGTCAATACAGATATTAGGTACTTATATTAAATACATCTTAACACTCCCTGTGTTAAGATGTATTTAATAATTCGATAAATGTTTTAGTGTTGAACTATTGTTCTCTTTTATAAAGTTACAAAGGAAATGAATAGCATCCATTTACTGTAAATATTAATGGTGCGTCATAATTTTTTTTTAATGACATATCAAGCGATATAAAAAAAACTATTTCTTGATAATAAAATGAAATAAAAAAAAATTAACAGACAAAATGAAAGACCAATCAATTAAATTAGCATAGTATTGGTCTATTAATATTCGTTACATTTAAGAATTGATTTTATTGTATTTTATTCTATTTTATTTTATTTTATTCTATTTTATTGTATTTGAATAAATTTTTTTATTTAATTTAGTTTATTTTTTTTATTCAATTTTATTCCATTTAATTCCATTTTATTTTAGTTTATTCTATTTTATTTTATTTTAATTTTATTTTATTTTATTTTATTTTATTTTATTCTATTTTATTCATAGTAAAAACAAACAGTCAATGGCCACCTACATGTGATTCTTGCCACTGAATAAAGACTCTTCAGTTGGTCCACTGAATCTACTCCCGATTTTGTTTGATTGTAAAAAGTAACTACTGCTGGTTTGCAAGCTTCACCACTTTCCTCGTCAATTTCGTCATATTCTTGGAGGGTTGACAAAAGCAGGACATTTTAATCTTTTTTTTGGGACGTACGAAACTAATAAACATTCACGACCAAAAACAAATAAACTGCTACGAATTGGCCTTTCTTTAGTTGCAACAAATATTTCAGGAATTTCACGTTTGTTTTTTCTAATTGTCCCAACTAAAGTTATTTTTTTCTTTTTTAATTATTCGGCCAAAGGAACTGACGTGAACCAGTTATCACAGGTTAAATTTCGTCCTGAATTCATAATGGGTTCACACAATCGTTTCACCACACTGGCTGGACTGTTGTCAATACAAAATGGACCATCAGGCTGCTTTCCTGCATAAATCTCCATTTTCACAGTATAAAATACACGACTCTCAGCCAAGGCAAATATTTGTATCCCGTATTTGTTTGGTTTACTCGGGATATATTGCCTGAAACTGCACCTTCCACGGAAACCCTCCAGCATTTCGTCAATAGTACAGTTCTCACTAGGCGTGTAGCAGGCTTGGCATCTTTCTATAAATTTCTCAAATATATTTCTTATTGGAGCTAGCTTATCAATTAATTTTCGTTCAGCTCTTGTGTGAATATTATCAAAACGTAGTGCTCGAAGCAATAAATAGAAACTTTTCAGGGGCATTACCATTTTGAATAACTCTGGTGCTGTAGAATCGTTGCTCCATAGGTCATTTAGGTTGGTGTGTCGGGATTTTAATACTCCTGCCATGTACAATAATCCAAACACTGCTTTTATTTCATCACAGTCAGTATCTAAAACATCTCGTTCGCGTGTATAGTTGCCTCTAATTTTCTCTAGGTACAAATTTGTGCCCGTCACAATTTCTTCAATGTTATCATCTGTTATGAGCAGGTTCCAACTTTCATATGGAGTTTTAGCATCCTTTGCCGCATGTTTTACTGCCGGTAGTTTGCTAATAATATTGTGCTGTCGAATACGGCTAGTTTTTCGATCATGGTAAACTTTCCAAATGGTTTTTTTGTTTCTGCCAATATATTTGGGACCATCTTTAGACCAAAACATTGAAATAGTATTTTTATCATCGGCCAAAAACTCTGAGTCTGTCTCATGATTAGAACTGACTTATACTGAATCTATGTCGCTTTCTTCATCGTCCAAATTTTGCTCTTGCGTCTCTTCAAGTAACAAATCCTCTTGCTCCAATTCTTCATATATTTTTAACAGTCTGGCCTCTTCTTTAGGATCCATTACACATTAATATTTTAAAGTTATATGATTTAAAACACAAAGTCAATAAAAAAAGCCCAACAAAAATTGCTCTGTAGCTTTCCAAAATCGTCACGTCGCGGGTGAGCTAATCGCTCATCTCTCGACATCAGCGTTTAATCAATACTTGGAATAGACTGACGGTTGCTCGATCACAATTCTGCGTAAAACAGTAGGAAGGATTACATGGGCGCAGTTCCCAATGTGAGTAAAATTGTGAAAAATGTTGAGAAAAAAGTAAAATGGTGAGCGTTGCGCCATGCGACCAACGCAGGGTTAAACTAAATATCTACCTAACAATATATGTTGTCAAATCTCCCTTTAGAAATAGGTAACTTTTTAACGTTGTCGTTGGTGGCCGTTCAACTCTTTGCGTTGCGTTTTCTCTCGTGAAATAAAGTCGTTGTCCATTAATATGGTGAATAGCTAAATTAACTACAAAGGGATGATGTTTGTGTATCGAAAATGAATAGATTCTCCAAACAGCCTCATCTTTCCCATCTCATATGTTGAAATTTCATCGTTAATATTTGGGGCTTGAATATCAAATACAGCTACGCTGTTATGTCAATCTATCAATACCGACATTTATTTTGTTTATCATAGCTTCCTTTGTTAATTATAGTATGATGCCATCTAATATTTATAATGAGATTTAAAATGACGTAAACCAAAAAAACTGCATTTTACGTCTTTCTATACAATTTTTTGAAAATTATCTTTCACCCAAACCCTCTTCTGATAATAACAAACACAACAAAAAACAGAATTATCTAATTAGGTCCAGTCGTTCTAAAGTTATGCGCGTGCAAACATTTCGGATTTTTATTAATATATATTATATACATGTATATGGGTATCTTTCATTATCAGTCTATAAGATCAATCTCATTTATACTGTATTACTTTAAAAAAAAAGAAATTATTTAAAATCCTTTATTAAAGGTATATAATTAAAAACCCTAACGGGCTACATCACACAACGTTTTCAGAATTCATATTCCATTATCAGTTTTATCTAGATGTACATGTTTTGAGCCACTAAATACTTGGGTAAAAACCCGTTAAATGTTGTTAAATTGAATTTGAGTTACATTATTTGATCTTATATACTAGGATGTTTAAGTTACAAATGCCATGTTATCAATTCCTGTTGTAACTTAAACATCCTAGTATATAAGATCAAATAATGTAACTCAAATTCAATTTAACAATATTTAACGGGTTTTTACCCAAGTATTTAGTGGCTTAAAACATGTACATCTAGATAACACTGATGATGGAATCTTAATTCCGAAAACATTCTGTTATGTAGCCCGCTGGGGTGTTTTAATTATATACCTTTTATAAAGGATTTTTAAATAAATTTTTTGTGATACATGGTATCCAGCCAGCTACAGGAACTTAGTTTCCTTGTGGATTTAATATTACTTTATCGACTACCATGTTTCTTATCTTATCACACATTGAATTTTATCTGCCTTTTTATCTCATTTCAGTTTCTAATTCTTCTTCTTGGTGTGCCCATCCGTTACGAATGTTGGCGATCATCATGGTAATCTTTATCTTATCTGCAGCAGCCCTAAAAAGCTGCACAGGCGTTGTATTGAACCAGATTCTGAGGTTATTTAACCAAGATGTTCTTCTTCTTCCTGGACCCCGTTTTCCAAATATTTTTCTTTGCAGGATGGCTTGAAGGAGAGAATATCTGGATTTATTTCGCTTAATATGTCGACTGAATCGACACTGCAGTCGTCTGTAGTGACGATACAGTAAAGAAGAACTTTAACTTTCGAGATTTGATGGTGGTCAGTACCTCTCGGTTCTTATTCATTCTTCTGAGGACCTCCTCAGTTGTGACTCGGTCAGTCCACGGGATCATAAGCATTCTCCGATATAGCCACATCTCAAATGCTTCCAGTTTTCTGCACATATCTTCGTCCAAGGTCCACGATTCAACACCATAAAAAAGGACAGTGAAGACGTAGTATCGCAGCATTCTTACTTTTATATCAAGAGAGAGGTTGTGACTCTTGAAGAAGATCCCCATCCAATTAAAGGTGGATCTAGCTTTTCCGATGCGTGCTCTAATCTCCTGGTTGCTGGTCCATTCTTCATTTATTATGGTGCCGAGGTAGTTGTAGTGCGTCACTCTTTCTACAGGAGATTTGTTGACGTAGAGTTGACTTTCTGATATCCTTTTCTTGCTAATTATTATAAGCTTTGTCTTCTTAACATTTATATTGAGTCCATATTGTTGACTGTAATACGTGATTTTGTTCATAAGAACTTCTAGGTCTTCTAAGTTGTCCGCAAATACTATGGTGTCATCTGCATATCTGATGTTGTTTAGCCGGTAACCATTTAGTAGAATACGTTTTTCAGTTTCGTGCAAAGCTTCGATATATATTCTTTCAGAGTACAGATTGAAGATTAGAGGAGACAAAATACAGCCTTGCCTCACTCCACGCATAATTTTCACATAGTCAGTGTGTTCACCTTCAACTCTGAGATTTGCTGTCTGATTCAAGTAAGATTTATAATTATTTTCAGATCTTGGTTGTTAATTCTTGTTTCTTTTAGTATTTGCATTATCTTGGCGTGCTGTACTCGATCAAACGCTTTCTCGTCATCAACCAGACATGCGTATACGTCGCAGTTGACGTCTCTGCATCTCTGGAATAAGACTTGTACTGAGAACAAAATTTCCCTCCAGTACCAACAGCATTTGTGAACCCGAACTGGTTGCGGGAAATTTGACTTTCACACAGCTTGTAGATTCTCTTATGAATTATCTTTAGGAACAATTTTAGGAGATGATTTATGAGGGGTATAGTGCGGTAATCTTCGCATTTTTTGGCTCCTGTTTTTTTTTTGGAAGTGCAATAAACTCAGATTTCAGCCATTCTATTGGTATTTCTTCAGAGTTGTATATGTTATTGAATGTCTTTGCGATTATTGCTATTGATTCGTTGTCCATTAGTTTGAGTAGTTTCTGCTAGTTTCTAATACCCTTGATCAATTTAATTTTATAGCCAATTCGTAAAAGAAAAATAACTCTTCTCTAATTATATTAAAACCAAATTTTAAATACATAAAATAATAATTCATCAACAGATTGGTTCTTGACCCTGTTTAGTTTTCTTAAAATAAAACTATTGATTATGCCCTGAATGTCATTGTCATTTAAACAGTCAATCATTATTTGCGTCATCTCAGATCAGTTGACTGGTGACAGACCTTAGTCTGTTGTAGACCAAGATTGATGTAAGTGCTTTTTCGAGTAAGGACATACTGTGCCCGGATAGTTACATTTATATTCACCGACATCATGTCATATAATCTAATACTTTTAGTATGTAGTTTTTAATTTAAATCCACCAACTACTTAGTGATGCGGTTATTAGAGCAAGTAATTTAAAATTAGTAATCGTAAGCGTATTTTTAACAGTAAATATTTTAACCGCATTTTTCTTAACTTAGTGGGATTACTTACTTTTCAGGTTCTCTGTCCGAAATGTTCGTTTAGAACAAAATACAACTATTTTAATCCATTTGGATTTTCTATTTAGTTTTTTATTTAAATATATACTAATTACAACAGAAGTTTTCACTTCGATGTAAAAGTTTTTTACTACTGTTACGATAAATATCCTGGCCTAAAAATAACTAAAATATATGATGACTAATTCTAATATGTTTTAGATTTTACGAGGGGCTTCTATTTTACCTGAACGACCTTCCAGAATAAGGTCGAACCGATGCGAAGGAAATCCAGTTTGCCTTTACCGTTTCGCCGTCGTCTACTCAAGAAAGTTTTAGACTTTTCGAGTCTAACGGTACTGAGTATATAACAGGACATTTTATTTGGAAGAAGGCAGTTAATAAAGAAGATTCGCGCCCGCGATATTTATTGTTACGCTCGCTTTTAAATAAATTATGTATATTTAGTGATAAATAAATTAATATCAGTTATTGTGCTTTTTAATAAATTTAGATAAGAACCTTTTGATAAAGACATTATAAATTAAAGACATAACAATTAATAAATTCACAACAAATGGTGTTAGAAGTTGGACCGAACATAAATTAGACTTATAATAATAATACAAGTGAATATTTATTGTGAAAATGACTACGATTTATGAGCTCACAGTTACGGATTTAAGAAGGCATCTTGAAGATAGGGAATTAGCTTCTACCGGGAAAAAGGCTGGATCCGGAAACTTATATATTTAAAGACAAGCATGTTGCTGTTATCTCGTCGATTGCGAAAGTTTCTGGTGACATCGCATCATTAGAGAACAAAGTTTCTGACGATATTTTGAAAGTTTCTGGTGACATCGCATCATTGGAGAACAAAGTTTCTGGCGATATTTCGAAAGTTTCTGGTGACATCGCATCATTGGAGAACAAAGTTTCTAACGAGATTTCTTCTCTGGAAAGTAAATTTTCTGCTAACATCTCTTCGGAAATCTCTAAAGTCACTTCTGAGATGTCTGCCCTGGACGATAGAATGTCTTCGTTAAAAAATCAAGTTGCTGCCGATATGTTGGCCTTCGAAGAAAAGATTAAAGAGATGGAAAGAAAGATGGAGGAAACAGGGACAGCAGAGAGAGGTAACAATCCGATTACAGTGGAGATAAAAGAAGACGAGACGAAATGCAAGTTGGAAATACGGCCGAAATTTGAAGGAAGTGGAGGTTCTGTCCATGTGAAAGTCCCAACTTTCGACGGAAAATCGTCATGGAATAACTACATGAAACAGTTCGAATCAGCTGCAAGAGCGAATGGATGGTCTGAAAAAGAAAAGGCTGTAAACCTGACTATCGCTCTTCGAGGAGATGCCTTAGATGTGCTTCAGACCATAGCCGTAGAGGAGACCGATGATTTCGAACAACTGAAGAAGAGGTTAAATATGCGATATGGCCACGAACATTTGGAGCACGTATATCAGTCACAGCTTAAAAATCGTAGACAGAAGAAAGATGAGGCTCTTCAAGAATATGAGGTAGATATTGCCAGATTAGTACGATATGCTTATCCAACAGCTCCCGAAGACATGATGGAAAAATTGGCCGTTCAAACGTTTATTGATGGTCTTCGTGATCATGAAATGCAGAGAACACTGCGATTAGCTCGTCACAAAACGCTGGTTGATGTCTTATTCGCCGCCCTCGAATACGAGTCAGCTAGGCAGGCCTCTGGCGGGTACAGTAAAGTTAGAACTGTAAAAGAGGAAGGAGATGAAGATAAACTTGACCAGCTCGTTAATATGATAAAAAGCATGACATACAAGAAAACGAAGACCATCAGATGCTGGAATTGTGGCGAAATAGGACACGTACGAAGCTCCTGTAAGCACCCTAGGTACGACGCAAATCAAGAAACTCACCATCAGGAAAACTAGAACGGGTCAGCCTTAGGGGGGCAGCTTCGACCCAAAACTTTTCCAAAGACCCTCTCATACTAATAGCTTCTTTGAAATGTCGTGAAGATAGTGTATATGTAGATGGAGACATAAATGGTAAAAAGCATACGTTGTTGGTGGATACCGGAGCGACCAGAACCATTATACGCTCGACAGTTATAAACAGCCGAAAGAAACTGTTACCAACGAGGTTGCGACTTCGGACCGCTACAGGTGAAAATGCCAACATTCATGGAGAAATCCAGGTACAATTGGGAATTGGAGCAGAAAAGTTTGTCCATACTGTTATAGTTGCTGACATCGAAGAGGATGTTAAATTAGGAATGGACGTAATGAATATGCATGGATTCCAATTGGATTTTAAGAATAAGGTAATTAAAGTTGGCAACGAGGAAGTATTTCTCCATCCACATAATGACAACACTGTGCAAGCAGCCATTAAAGAAGATACAGTCGTGCCTGCGAGAAGTGAAACGATCATAGTAGCGCGGCTACAGGGAATTGTGGACGAAGGGAGACCTGTTATGATGGAGCCTTGGAACCACGACGATGAGGTTGGCCGTGGAATCATAATTGGAAAGGAATTGGTGACTTTGGCTAAGGAAATTCCTGTGAGGCTTATCAATGTCAATGACTACCCAGTGACCATAAAGAAAGAGACAAAAGTAGGAACTTGTGTACCTGTGACATCCATAATCCGTCAGGCGACAACATCTGATAATTCCAACGACAAATTCTACCAAATGGTTGCAGTTGCAGGACAGTCTCTAAATCAGATGGAGAAAAGGAAATTAAGGGAATTTCTTTGGCAGTATCGTGATATTTTCGTACCGAAAGGAGGAAAGACGGGAAGAACTACCGTTGTTAAGCATAAAATTGATACTGGTAATGCTAAGCCAATTCGTCAAACAGCTCGACGATTACCACAGGCGAAAAGAGAGGAAGCTGAAACGATTGTTCAGGAAATGAAGAAAGACGGGGTGATAGAACCTTCTACGAGCCCATGGGTCTCTCCGGTGGTCCTGGTTAAGAAGAAAGACGGAACGACGAGGTTCTGTGTGGATTACCGTTTGCTGAACAACGTTACCAAGAAAGATAGTTATCCTCTGCCTCGGATCGATGACACATTGGACACATTGGCTGGAAGTAAATTGTTTTCTGAAGTCTGGATACTGGCAGGTAGAAATGGACCCAGTCGATAAAGAAAAGACAGCCTTCACCACAGGATCTGGATTGTGGCAATTCAACGTTATGCCATTTGGACTTTGTAATGCTCCTGCGACATTTGAGAGGCTTATGGAAAATGTGTTGAGAGGGTTATCTTGGAAAACATGCCTGGTTTATTTAGATGACATAATCGTCTTTGGGGAGACATTCGAAGATCATTTGAGGAATTTAGAAAACGTTTTTAATCGACTTAAAGCTGTCCAATTGATGCTAAACCCCAAGAAGTGCCAGCTATTTCAAGGTAAAGTCAATTATCTGGGTCATATAGTCAGTAAAGAAGGAGTGGCCGTGGATAAGGGAAAAATCGATTCCATTAAGGAATGGCCAAAACCAACTGACAAACATCAAGTGAGAAGTTTTCTTGGACTATGTACTTACTACCGGAGGTTTATTAAGAAGTTTGCAGATATCGCTAAGCCATTAACGCGACTTACAGAGGAAGCAAGAGAATACCGCTGGGATACAGACTGCCAAAATGCCTTTGAGACCTTAAAAAAACATCTAATAACAGCACCAATTTTAGGGTATCCACTGCCAGAAGGAGAGTTCATCTTAGATACGGATGCAAGTAATGTGGGAATTGGAGGAGTGCTGTCTCAGATTCAAGGAGGACAGGAACGAGTCCTCGGATATTTTAGTAAAGTTCTTTCAAAACCTGAGCGGAATTATTGCGTCACGAGAAGAGAACTTCTAGCAGTAGTTAAATCAGTAGAGCACTTCTATCAATACCTCTATGGAAGAAAGTTTCTAATCCGAACCGACCATGCCACCCTTAAGTGGTTGATGCAGTTTAAGAATCCAGAGGGTCAGATAGCCAGGTGGATCGAACGACTCCAAGAATACGATTTTAAGATTGAGCACCGGGCCGGAGTTAGCCATAGAAACGCTGATTCTCTTTCCAGAAGGACATGCCCAGCAGAGTGTTCCCACTGCAACAAAACGGAATCCAAGGAAGCAGCAGTGCTAAGAACGACGATTGTCAACGACGACTGGACGCCTACTAAGATAAGGGAAGAACAAGAGAGAGATCCAGTTATACAGAAAATCCGAAAATGGAAAGAGGAAAACCGTCGACCACCTTGGCAGGAAATATCAAACCTATGCTCAGTAGTTAAGACGTATTGGGCCCAGTGGGACTCATTTATCATCGAAGATGGCTTGCTCAAACGAGTCCTGAAAAATGATGACGGTTCAGAGAAGAGAAGACAGTTGGTGATCCCAAAGAGCAGAATAGCCGAAGTACTTCGTCAGTTACACGACAGTCCATCGGGAGGGCATTTTGTTGTAAAGAAAACCCTTCAGCGAATTCGGGAACGGTTTTATTGGATGAACAGTTCCGACGACGTAAAAGACTGGTGTAAGAAATGTACTATTTGTGCTACGAGTAACGGGCCTTACCGAAAAAGGAGAGCTCCTATGAGACAATATAATGTTGGAAGCCCGTTTGAAAGAATAGCTTTGGATATCGCTGGGCCATTTCCAGAAAGTGAAAATGGAGGCAAGTACATGTTGGTAGTAATGGATTACTTTACTAAGTGGGTCGAGATTTACGCACTTCCAGACCAGAAGGCCGCCACCGTTGCAGATAAGTTGATCCAAGAATATATCAGCCGATTTGGAGTGCCTTTGGAGATACATAGTGACCAAGGCAGGAACTTCGAAAGCGATCTATTCCAAGGAATATGTGATAGACTAGGCATGAAGAAAACAACAACTACAGCATATCATCCGCAATCTGATGGTATGGTAGAACGGATGAATAGGACAGTTGGCAAATATTTGACAAAGATGGTGTCCGATCATCAGCGAGACTGGGACCAATACCTTCCGTTCTTCACAATGGCCTACAGATCTGCTGTTAACGAATCAACAGGCCAGACACCAGCCAAAGTCCTATTCGGATGCGAAATGCGACTACCTTGTGATCTAGAGTTTGGGTGTCGACCTGGAGAAGATGTAGCAGGTGAAGATTATGTGATCGAATTACGAAGAAGAATGGACGATGTACATGAGTTGGTCCGTTCCCACCTTCAGATCGCTAGCGACCGAATGAAGAAACGGTACGATACACAAGCCGAAAAGGGTTGCTTTAAGAAGAACGACAAAGTATGGCTGTATAATCCCAAGAAGCGAAAAGGTTGTTCTCCCAAATTGCAGCAGTTTTGGGAAGGTCCATACCTCATTATGGAGAAGATCAACGATGTCATCTACCGAATAAGCAAGATTCCGAAGGGAAAGCCGATGATAGTACACCATAACCGGCTGGCGTCTTTCGAAGGTGACCACGACGTAGATGAAGAAGTGGAAGTAAACCAAGTCCACGATGGGTCTGACCTCACGTTTGAGGAATTCATGGGTGCCTATGGAGGTACCGGTAAAGCGAGACATGGTGTTACCACTGAAGAAAAGCAAGATCTACTCGCGCTCCCCGATGACTACTCGCTGGCCCTTACCATCCCGGCCAATATCAAAGACGCACCAGGGTTGGCATCCGTCTTTCGAAGAAAGTTTGGTCGACTTGCAGAACTTCAATGCCAGGTGCCAGCTCCCGGTAAAACCTTGAAACTCCAAGATGCATCACGTTACCTTTTCTACCTGGTAACAAAAGACACTGCCCGAGATGTATGGGAAGCCTTACTTCAATTGAGAGAGCACGTACTAGAGTCCGACGTGCAAAAGTTAGCCATGCCAAAGTTGGAGTGCCGCCAATTAGATTGGAGGGTTATCCGAAATATGGTGGAGGAGATCTTCAAAGACACCGAAGTCCAGGTGTTAGTCTGTTGCAATCCGCATAGTTACTGGTGCGGAGAGAAAACCGTCCCTTGTCATTTTTATACAACTGGAAGTTGTAAAAGAGGGTCCAGTTGCCGATACCAGCATACAGTTCCGGTTCCAGTCCCGACAAGGTTCCAGGAGGAACCATCTTTTAAGAGGGGGGGCAATGTTACGATAAATATCCTGGCCTAAAAATAACTGTAAAATATATGATGACTAATTCTAATATGTTTTAGATTTTACGAGGGGCTTCTATTTTACCTGAACGACCTTCCAGAATAAGGTCGAACCGATGCGAAGGAAATCCAGTTTGCCTTTACCGTTTCGCCGTCGTCTACTCAAGAAAGTTTTAGACTTTTCGAGTCTAACGGTACTGAGTATATAACAGGACATTTTATTTGGAAGAAGGCAGTTAATAAAGAAGATTCGCGCCCACGATATTTATTGTTACGCTCGCTTTTAAATAAATTATGTATATTTAGTGATAAATAAATTAATATCAGTTATTGTGCTTTTTAATAAATTTAGATAAGAACCTTTTGATAAAGACATTATAAATTAAAGACATAACAATTAATAAATTCACAACACTACTATGGTATACAGCCAACTCCTGGGAACTACCCAATTTAAGATTAATAAATATTACTTAAAAGTAAGATTTCTTAGTGCGTAATGCCTGCTGATGATGTGGTATTAGTAAGAAATACTAAAAGGGAATTAGAACTCAAACATGGATGGATACACTCAAACAGTTGAGGTTTGAATGTGTTTAATTCTCTTTTAATAATATACAAAAAAAGTTATGAAATTTATTAAAACAAAAATAAAAACTTAAAAATACGGTAACTTTATTGTTAAAATTATTGTGAAAAATAATCGATTTAGATATCCAGAATCAGTATTACAAAAAATGGGGATCCATATGGAGATGTGTGCAGAAGCTAGAGCGAGGTCGTTGTAATAAAATGAGGCAATGAGAATTAATTTATTAGATGAGGTATAGGTGAGGCACCAATTAATAGCAAAATGACAGAGTACAGTTTATGATGTTTTCTAGATAAAATATAGACAAAGATAAAATAACACGGAAAATGCAATTAGGGTAACCTATAATAGCGAAAAACTCATGAACGACAACTCTATTACAATAGTATTACATATTTGTAATACCATATGCAATACTGGTATTATTTCTAAAGAATGGCTGTTATTCACATTCATTACAATATCGATAACAGCTAATATAGAAGAATTTTCCTATCACCAAACAATCTCGTTAATCAGTCATTTGCTTAACGTGTTTTTAAAAATCATTCATAAACGTGTTTACAGAAAGCTGGAACTTGATATTAGCGAGACACAGTTGGGAGTCAGAAAAAGGCTAGGCACTGGGGAAACTCTGTTTGCTCTAAATATTTTCACACAGTGATGCTTGGACGTCAATCAAGAGATATACCCCTGTTTCATAAGATTTCGAAAAGTCTTTTGACAGGGTACGCCATGATTTACTCAAATATAGGCTTGAGAGCAAAGACATAATATGATAAAGATCTGAGAGTAATAATGAATTGATATTGGACAGCAGCCTTGAAATAAACCACGCATTGAGATAGCCAGATCTGCTTTCAATACGACGAAACAGTACTATGCAATAAAAAACTGGAATATAAATTAGAACTAGAGTATTGAGATGCTATGTATTCTCTGTCCTTTTATATGGAGTTGAAGCCCAAACAATTACGGACGCAACTGAAAAATAACTTGCCAGCTTTGAGATGTGGTGTTATTGGACACAACACGTAACAAACTCGGAAACATTAAGAAAGATGAAAAAAGACATAGAAATACTCAACACTATTAAGAAAAGGAAAATGAGGTAATTTGGTCGTATATTAACTGCCAGTTCAATGTATATTATTCTAGCAGTTGTTTTAAAATAATTAAAATTTTTAAATTTATACAAGAAATTTATTGATTCTATTCTTCTTAAAAAAAGGTCCTCGTCATCTTCCATCTAGGTCTTTTACACAGTTTACTCTTTAATAATTCTCTTTTTCCGTCTGTTGTAATATTTTTTGGCTATGACTGATTTTTAAAGCGCTTATTCTTCTATTCTGCTTTTTTTGGTTTTCTTGTTAATTAATATCTTCATATTCGAATATATCGGATCAACTTTCAGCCAGGTATATTATTATTGATCTAATTATATTTATTACCGGTGTTTGTGTATCTATAATAATTATTCATTGTAGATTATCGAACAATTGGCATTTGTTTTTTATTAACGAGATGCATTTACTGCATATTATCATCATACATTATATGTGTAAGTATGGAATTTATTATGGATCTGTTAAACATTAAATTTGCTCTTCTTTCTTCTAAACTACTTAATATTTTCGGCACAGTTTGTCACATACAGCTGATTTTTACTGTTTAATTTGAATATTTTTTTCTTTAAATTTCTTACTTATATGCATATTTACCTTGTACATGCGCCATGCTTTATCATCTCTGCCTTCTTTATCAATTTTACCTTTCTTTTATTATTCCTTTTCTTTTTCCTTCTTCTTTTCCATCTTGATCATAGATATTAAAAAACCAAAATGTTCAAAGTATATTTTTCATGTGTGCTAATAAATGCATTTATGTGTAGGTGAGCATGTGATATATTATGTATAATTGGTTGCTAGATTATAATAAGTGTTAATGTGATTCTAGAAGTGTTATATTTTAAAGTGATATTTGATGTGTAACAACGGATAGTGAAAATATACTTTTTCTCTGACCGGTTGCCATGCAGGTTGCCTCAATGATCCTAAGAATAATTTGCGTTTTCTAAGTGTTTTTGAACTAAACGTACCATATGTACCACCAAGAGGGAGTACGGGAGGGCGTCCGGTCTCCCCTAGAGCTGCGAGTGTCATATTTTTCTTTCGTGTTAAATCTGAAAGTTTAGAAAGTTAGTGTTTGATATCCTTAATCGGTGTATTCTTATGTCCTTCTGAATTTTAAATTTAATATAAGTGTTAGCTACTTTAGTACCTATTAAGACTAGTGTACTTCAAACTATAAAGATTATTTAAAAAATATTTACAAAATATAGGACATTGTCTAATACGAACAGTCTCCTTTTGATATACTCGTATATAAATATACCCAGCAACAAATAAAAAAATATTATTGTAAGAACGTAACTTCTGATGGTAGACCTATCATGTAAGAAATTTAGCTCAAATATTTAGGGTTCGCGATGAAATTATCTTAACATAAAAGATCTAAACGTCTCTGCATTTGGTTCAATACAACTTTAAACTATTTGATATAGTCAATACATATAATAAAGTGAAAGGGCATACACAATTAAGGTCCTAGGTGTAAAAGTAATTAATAAATCCAAAGATATCAATATTTAATTCCGTAAAAACAATACTGGAATATTAATTACATCAGTGAAAACATAAACTATAGATATAAACTTCAGTCTAGAACTTGAATTATTTATTTTCATAGCGAAATATTTAATATAAACTAGTTAGTCTTATTAAATAATATACAACCAAAACCGACTATTGTGGCAAAGGTTGGACGACATATTAGTATATAACTATAATGCTATATGAACGCCTCATAAAAAAATGAACTGTATTTTTAATAGTTTAAGTATCTAACAATTCACAGGTTAGATTTAGGATATATTTACCAAAAAAAAAGAATTCAGTAAAGGATGATTTTTTAATTGAAATTTGTAAGGTAGACTACGTGAACCGTCATATAGGTACGATTAGTCTGACAACAGATTTGAAAAAAGGCGAAGTCAAAGTATTAGTCCTGCTGCATTTAAAGGTCGGTACACATATACGAGCCAAACGTATGCATACGGTATGCGAACGCTATATTCGTTAATGTGTACGGCAGAAAAAACCGCTTGCGTACTGTTTCATCGTGACTCGTCGCGAACCAAATTGTTGCGGTTTATTTCACGACTTCAAAGGAAGCTCGTCTTTCAGTTTGGACGGCGCTTACTAGACGCAGCGAACATTTTTATTGTGTCATCAAATCGACATTGTGTGAATGACGTGTTCCTTCCTAGAGAGACGTGAGAAAACAGTAAACTGATTATTGTACATATTTTTATTTTTGTTAAACAAGCAATAACAGGAACATAAATCAGTACCCAAATTATAAATAAAATGAATCATTTCGCACGTGTGTGTTCGTTGTTGGTTTGATGGTTTGTCGCTTTCCATGGATCGAGATAAGTATGCGATCAGTACGATGTAGAATATTTTTCAAGGATCTGTACGCGTACGGTACGTATACCGTTCGGCTCGCATATGTGTACCCACCTTAAGATAGGAGAACAAGAGAGATATACGAAAATACGTATTATCATATACATATTCATTAATAAGAAAGCGAAATCAGATAGGGTGAAATAGGTTTTATGATACCTAAAATAATGCCTCTAAAGTTACTATCGCGTGAACAATAGTATCAAAGGAAATTTACATGATAAAATTCAAAGCTAACTACATAATGTGATATTTTTTATTGTTTATGCACAAAAGGAAGAACCTGAGAAAGAATAAGTAGAATGATCCTAGGAAGGTCGACAACAAATGTATAATAAAATTCAAAGGCATCAGGTTGATAGAACACTAGGTGATTTAAATATCAAGCTAAAAAAAATTTAATGTTTTTGGAGAAAACAGTAAAATATTTAAATAAGCTAAAATAAATCTAAAATAAAGGTCGTAAAGAAAGTAACATAATTTGCAAAACAAATAATTGTATAGTGGCCAGCAAAACCTTTTATGCTGGCCACTTGATTGGGAATGTAGAGGATACCAAGAGCTGTACAAATTTGCAATGAAAATTAATAAAATAGTACCTACTACACAACATACCAACGTATCAAAAATCTCAGTTATGGAGAAATAAAACAGATAATATCGAAAGTAAACAATAACAAAATCCCAGAATATGACAGTATTACAGCTAAACTATTAAATAAAATGGAATCCTAATTATACAGGTGGAGAAATAATTAATAACATAAGGTATGCTGATGACACTGTGATTTTAGCAAGTAGCATGGAGGAACTGAGTTGCTTAATGAGTAAGATACAAAAAACAAGTGCACAATACGGACTCAGACTAAATATCACAAAAACCAAATGGATGTTAGTAAGCAAAACCCAACAACCACCACAGCAACTGATATTAGAGAATGAAAGAATTGAACACGTGGATTCGTACATCTACTTGGGAACAACAGTTAACTCAAATTGGGATCAAGCGAAGGAAATACGTATAAGAGTAGAAAAGGCAAGAGCATCGTTCACTAGCATGAAGCAAATTTTCACCTCTAAAAGCCTCACCCTACCTCTCAAAATTCGACTTCTGAAATGTTATGTATTCCCGGTTTTGTTATATGGAATGGAGGCGTGGACAATGACCGCAACATTGATGAAAAAAGTAGAGGCCTTCGAAATGTGGGCTTACCGACGTATATTACGTATATCCTGGACTGAGCACGTGACCAACGAAGAGGTACTACGCCGGATAGGTAAAGAGAGAGAGGTAGGAATAAGTATAAAGAAAAGAAAGTTGGAATACTTGGGTCACGTTATGAGACATAAAAAATATAGAGTACTACAGCTGATCGTTCAAGGGAAAATAGACAGCAGAAGGGGTCAAGGGAGGAGAAGACACTCGTGGCTCCAAAACTTGCGGCAATGGTTCGGATTGTCATCTGCTGAACTATTCAGATCTGCCGTAAACAATGTCAGAATAGCCATGTTGATTGCCAACGTTCGGAACGGACAAGGCACATGAAGAAGAATTATACAGGGTGTCCAGAAACTCTTCTGACAAACGAAGACTGGAGATTCCTCAAATAATTTTAAGACAATTTAACCCAATTCGCCTAGTCCGAAAATTTTCCTAAGGTAGCTAGAACTCTTTGAAGATGGCGCCTTGTAATTAGTTTTTCTTCAATACCTCCAGAACGCTTCTAGTTAGAAAAACAAAAACTGGTACGAATATTAATTTATCATCCAGAGTTAAATCGATTTCATTAATTGCGAATTTCTAGTACCGGTCATAGGCGTCCGTTTTAGGTAAGTAAACGGGTATTTTGACGCATAACTTTTAAGCATTTATGATGGTAGATTAATAAATTTTTAGGTATTCTGGTATTAAAAGGTACTCTTACCTTAAGTAGGTTGGATACACCGTTTTCTAGAAATATCGATTTGAAAATTTTTCGTTTTTGTTTGTAATGAAACATAAATTAATAGGTATCTTAATTAATTGTATAAATTATCTTTTCAATGAATGCGGCATACAATACGTAAAAAAAATTTGAGAAAAAAAGCAAAAAATGAAATTGAAAAAAAATTTTATTAAAGGGTTTTAAAAACAAACTATTTATTAAGATGGAACGAAACTAACACAAAGAATAAGTATCAAAAGTAGATAGTTACAAAATATGCTCAATATTGATGACCATTAATCTCTATGCATAAATTTGCCCTTTTGCTTAGAGAACGAATAAAAGAGAACGAATATTTGGCGAATTCTTGCAAAAATTCCAAAGGTATTTCTAAATTCGTTGCAGGCATCTTGTATCCTTAACTAGAGCTGTGCACGATCATCGAGCAATCTCTTCTGTCCACTGCCAGACATAGGTCTCTCCCATTTTTCGCCTTCGCGGTTCTGTGCTTCTTGTTGCCATTTCTTGGATATTCGTCTAATGTCGTCCATCCAGCGAGTTGGTGGTAGTGCTCTGCTGCGTGTGTCTTCTCGTGGGCGCCAGTCAATCCGTTTTCTGGTCCATCTTGTGTCTTTCAGTCTTGCTATGTGACCTGCCCAATTCCATTTCAGCTTGGCTATACGTTCGACGACATCACTGATACCTGTTTTTTTCCTTAGGTCTTGCTTCCTTATTTTATCTTTTTTTTGTCACGCCGAAAATTGATCTTTTCATGCGCCTTTGTGCTACTCGCATTTTTAGTGCTGTTGTTTTTGTGAGCGTGAGAGTTTCTGCATATGTCATAATTGGAAGAACGCATTGGTCAAATGTCTTCCGTTTCATAGCTAAACCTATGCTGATGCTGAAATTCTTGAACAACGTGGGGATTGCCACCAACGTACAAATAATATTGTGCATTATGCACATTAAAAATTCCATTTTTTTGTGAATGTAGCTTTATTGTAAAACAAAATGTTACTTAAAAATCTTCATTTTGATTTTTCTGATTGTGTAGCCATCTAGCAAATTCTTCACGATCAGGAAAATCTTGTTGTAGCAGTACTTGTACCTTTTCGTTGTGTAAGATATTTCCTAAGGAAGATTTTCAAATTGTGGGATACATGGCAGATAGTGTTCGAACGCTAATTTCTGGATTTTTCTTAACTTTCGTTAAAATAACATCTTCATGTGTTGCTGTTACATCATCACGTCCCCTTTTTCATTATTTTTTTGGACCACTGAACTCGTTTCTCTTAATCGTGGATGAAGAGCTGTCAATGTTGAGTAACTGGGATCACGATTGGAAATTTTTCAGGGTATCTACGTTGTGCTGCTCGAGCGTTACACCTCATTTCGCCATAAACTAAAGCATATCGGCATATTCCTAATTAGTAAAAACTATTTTGGTTAAATTGAAATTATTATATTTGAATGCTAAAAAGTAAAAAAATTAAAAGATAAAATTCACGAACGGACCACAATTTGTCTATGAAAAATGTAATTTATACTTCTGTTGACAGGTTACGGCCAACTAGTGCAAAAAATATTAACTTAACTTTCATGACGAAGAAACAAAAAAATTTCAAATCGATTTTTCTAGAAAACGGTGTATCCTATCGACTTAGAGTAAGAGTACCTTTTAGTACTAGAATATCTGAAAATTATTATGTGGTAAAGACAAAAAAGTTATGCGTTAAAATAACCGTTGACCCAAAACAAACGCCTATGATCGGTAGTAGAAATTTACAATTGATGAAATAGATTTAACTCTAAAGGTTAAATAATCGTAATAGTTTTCATTTTTGTAAACAGAAGCGTCCTGGAGGTATTTAAAAGAAACTAATTAAAAGGCGAAATCTTCAAAGAGTTCTAGCTCCCTTAGGAAGCATTTTCCTAAGGTTTTAAGGTAAGGGTTAAATCGTCTTAAAATTATCTAAGGAATCTCCGATCTGCATTGTCAGGAGAGTTTCTGGACATAATGTATAACCGAATCCATTACCTAACAACAATTATATAGACAAATGAATTAATGCTGGAGGAATGGGCAATTGGCCAACATGATTTGTTGCCAAAGCTACGGTTTGGTTTTATTTATAATGGATTTTTAAAATATAGAACTGATTAGAAATAACACATAAAACAGAATATATTGGCGACCTCTCATTACATAAATGTTTAAAAGAAATAAAGAGTCCTTACCAGAAACGCCAAATGTAATAACTGAGGAAAATACCGAAATATCTTAAATGACGTAGAACAAGAAATCGACATATTAAAAAATCGGAAATCACCATCGTCCATTAAAAAGTAACATTGAGATTACATTTTTAAGAGGACGTAATTTTATTTTTCTGATGCGTGGAAGTGGTTAGTATAAGCTTAAGTTCAAGTTTGTGGGGTCGCCACCCTTGTTACCTGGCCGTCATCTTGGAAAAAGAAGGCAACAGGTTTTCCCGTTGTATCTAGTAAATTTATTATATAAAATATATTATATAAAACTAACAAATTATTTTTTGTAGAAAATTTAATTTTCTACAACTCTATTTCCATTACTTTTTATCACAAAATTAAAAATAAAAAGTTGTAAGCAAAAATAATTTAAAAATTTTGAACAAATTTTCTTTTGGGTCTTAGTTTAAAATTTGTTAAATTGGCGTTGTTCTGGGTAATTCATCTTAGAATTCTTCGAATTTTTCGGATAATTTCACAGTTGTTCGGTAGAATTCAAATCGATCGGACGTGTGTAAATTATCGGCGTTAATAGTATCGATAACAAAACTTTTTTCCTATTTGTTTTGTTGTTTTGCGATAAACAATTAATTTTGGTGAAACTATAGGTGTTTTTTCATAAAGATGAGTGAATTAAATGGGGGCAGCAAGCCCCCTGACCCTCCCCCTTATGATAAAGATGAAAATCAGGTTGGTATGATGGAATTTACAAATATGGAAACAATTTCACAAAAACAAGAGAACCAGAATGTAAGTACTAATTTAATGTCTAATTCTTTGGGAAAAAACGATAATGTTTCTAACGTTAATGAGAAGGTAAATAATAGACAGGTTTGTTTATATACAAATAAAGATACCGGACCATATCATGTTTACGTAGAAGATTGCTCGGGATCTTTCACCGGTAAGTTAAATGCTTTAAGAGTTGGTGACATTATTCTTTTTGCGTTTCCTGAATTGGACTCAAAAATTACAAATATAGATTCTATAGGTCGTAATAGAATTAGGATTAAATTAACAGACTACAAAAATGCAAATTATTTAATAAATCAAAAAAATTCATCAGTATTTGTTACAAATAACTTAGAATTGTTATACCTAAATTCATTCTGTTCCGACAAGGGATAATTAGAGATATTGATACAGAATTTTCTGAAGAATATGTAAAATCAAAAATTAAACAATATGATAGTCATTGTAACTTTGAAATTGTAAACGTTCGGCGAATTAAACGCAAACAGGAAGTAATTGAAAATGATTTAAAAAAAATAATTTACATTCCCACAAAATCGTGTATTGTTTCCTTTAAATCTCAGATATTGCCGCGTTATATTTCAATAAATAAAGTTATTAAAGAGGTTGAACACTATACACAAAAAGTTTTAATATGTTTTAATTGCCTCAGATATGGTCATTTGGGTAGTCAGTGTAAAGGTCGCTTAAGATGTGGTAAATGCCAAGAGTCACATAATACAAAAGAATGCCAAATAAAGGACTATATCCCAAAATGTTTCAGTTGCCAAGGAAATCACTATACAACAAATTTATCAGTGTGTCCAGAGTTTAAGAGACAAAATTAATTAAGGAAGCTATGAGTTTTTCCAACATAAACTTTTTTGATGCCAATAAACAGGTTCCCAAAACTTCCTATGCAGATGTTTTAAATAAAAGCAATACGAGCCACCCATTTGACTTACTTCTTCAACCCACTTCTTCTACCTATTTACAATCTAGTTCTTCCTCTACTTCTGTTCAGAATATTCCAAAAGTCAACTCCTCTAGAAAACAATTTGCTTCCCATTTGCTTTATAACAGTAGCTCAAACGAATTAAAAGATAAATCTAATAAAAGGCCAAGACCAAATACTCCTGATCCATCTGAACAGATCAGAAAAGAGATTATTTCTCAGGTTAATGTTCCTAGTACTTCGGGAGGAATATTAAGTAGCCCTCAATACAAAAAAACAATTATCACAGTCAGAGGTCCTAGATCCTAGTACAATTAATGTAATTTTAGAATTGGTTATGAAAATTGTTAATTCTCTACAACAAACAAATAATTTAAATGTTTCTAAATCAGAAATTATCCAACTAATTAGTAAACATGTAAATCCAGATGTGTTGTCAAATTCGCAGACCTAAACTCAAAATTAAATGTTTTGCAATGGAACTGTCGTTCGGCAGTCTCAAATAAAGTAAATTTAGAATTTTTACTCCATCAAAATCAAATTCATATTGCCTTATTATCGGAGACATGGTTTAAGCCTGGTTTGTATTATAACTTTAAAAACTTTAATTGCTTTAGAACAGATCGTATAGATGGATATGGTGGGTCAGCTATTTTATTGAAAACAAATATTAAATGTCAAGAAATTAGATTTAACATAAATATTCCTATTACATACACATGTATTTCCTTTAAACTACCATCAACAAATAAAACCATTCATCTTGTATCCCTATATAATGAACCGAAAAATAAAACTACAACACAGCAATGGCTATCCTTTTTTAAAATTATACCAAAACCCTTTATTTTGGGAGGTGACTTTAACGCGCACAATGTCGCATGGGGCTGTGAAGTTAATGACACATCTGGAAAATCATTGTTGGATGCTATCGAGCAGTGTAACCTTGTATTTTTAAATGACGGTTCACCCACTCTTGTTCCTTTAACCAAACATTCACGAGCATCTGCAATAGACCTCACAATATGTACTCAAGATATTATAGCGCTACTGAATTGGAATGTTTTACAAGATCCCCATGGATCAAACCACCTACCCATTATCTTTTCAATTTATCACCCAAAGGGAAAAGAAACCAAGAGACTACACAAAATCTGGAATTTCAACAAAGAACTTTTACTTCTCAGCTAATACAGCAATACCACAATACACGAATATTACCAACAAACATCACATTCCAAAACCTTGGTGGGACAAAACGTGCCAGGAAATAGCCCGACGCAGAAAATTAACTTATATTAAATATAAGCAAAATCCCACAATAAGTAACCTAATAGAATACAAAAAGATGGACACATTAGCGAAGAAAACCTTTAAGGAGAAGAAAAGGAAAAACGAGGGAGTATTGTGAAAGTTTGAATCAAAATACTCCCATTAAGGAGGTATGGAGGAAAGTAAATTGCTTCAAAAATCGCAAACAATCCAATAAATTACCTATTGACCCGGACGAGCCATGGATAACAGAGTTTTACCAAAAAATTTCTCCAGATTGGGTTCCGAATGATATTACCAACTCCATAGCCACTGTTTCTAGAGATAACCTTTGCTTAGATCGTCCGTTCTATCTATGAGAACTAAGAAGGGTCCACAAACAAAATAACAATACTGCTCCTGGTAAAGACAATATATCTTATTCTATGATTTCTAACCTGACAAATGAACATAAAATCCATCTACTTCATATTCTTAACAATATTTGGCAAAAACAAGCACCAATTCCTGAAAGCTGGAAGGAGTATATTATAATACCTATAAGAAAACCTGGCAAACGTGATGACGATTACAATTCATATCGCCCAATATCTCTAGCTTCTTGTCTTCTTAAAACCCTGGAAAGACTAATTAAAAATAGATTAGAGCATTGGTTAGAATTTAATGACATTCTCCCACACTCCCAATTTGGTTTTCGCAAGTTTAAATCCACGCAAGATGCCATAACTGCTCTCGTAACAACAGTTCAAGTCAATTTCACGGAAAACTCATTTACTGCAGCTGCATTTCTGGACGTATCATCTGCTTTTGATAATATAAATTTGGATATCCTTGAACAAAAGTTATTGTCAGTCGGGATACCTATAGGTATAACATCCTTTTTAAAAACTTTGTACTCACAGAGATTGATTTACTTAAAAATCAATGAGACATTTTTTTCTCCTCGACTGTCCAATATAGGCCTGCCGCAAGGAAGTATTTTAAGTCCACTTTTATATATTTTATATATTATAGATTTAGAAGTCATTGTTCCTATTAACACAAAAATACTACAATTTGCAGATGATGTGGTACTTTATTCATCAGACAAATCAATCGATGTTTCTAAAAATAATTTAACAACAGCTATTTCAACAATACATGCATATTATGAATCAAATGGATTAACATTATCAGAATCCAAAACAGAAATCTGCTGCTTTTCTAGAAAACATAGAATTCCAGAAGGGTATATAAATTGTGGTTAATTCAAATTTCCAATTAAAAACTGTATCAAATAACTGGAAACTTATTTAGACAGAAAACTTTTGTGGAAAGACCATATTCAACATATCATTAAAAAAACCGAAAAAGCTATGAATATCCTAAGAGTTTTCTGTAAAACAAACTGGGGTGCAGATCCCAACATTAGTTTAATGTTTTATCGATCTATGATACGACCAGTTTTCGATTATATCTGTCACTTGTATCGAAACGCATCGAACACCCATTTAACAAAAATTGAGGTACAGAAAATAAGTACCTACGCTTGTGCCTTGGGTATCTGAAATCTACACCAATTAATGTAATGGAAATTGAAGCTGTTGAACCGCCATTGAATTTACGGAGGCAGTATCTTACCGACAAATATATAGCTCGTACCATTAGCAGAGACCAAGTATTTCTTAAAGATATACACAATCTGGCTGTTTTAGATTTGACTAAAAGGTATATTGGTTTAAGAAAAAATCTCCACTCGTGGCGGTAAGCTATAGAAATCTGTCTGAATTCAAAGAGGTACTTTATAAGGGCCATCTTCCACCAGTTTATACTGAAAAGCCTCATGTACTGTTCTCAATAAAAATAAAGACAGAATTTCTCAATGATGTCCAAGGCCCCATGTTTAACGCAGAAATTCAGAAGAAATGGCCTAATTATTATTATATATTTACTGATGGTTCAAAAAAAAGGAAATAACACTGCTTGCGCAGTATACCAACAGAATTCTGGACTACAGCATAAATATAAGTTACCTGATGAAGCCACCATCTACACATCCGAAATGCTGGGTTTAAAGTTTGCTCTTTCTCACGCTTGGACAAAGGAAATGAAGAACTGTGTAATATTTACAGACAGTAAAAGTGCAGTAGAAAGATTATGTATAACAAATAAATCCAAGCAATTGACTCATCTTGATATAGAGATTTTAAAATTGTACTACGAGGTTTCAAAGCTCAGAGGAGAAGTTGTTATCGCATGGATCAAAGGCCATTCTGGGATAATGGGTAATATAATAGCAGATGCTCTGGCAAAAGAAGCATTATCAAGCGGAGAAACCATAGACAACAATATTTTACCGGTGTCAGCTATAGATGTATATAATAAACATCGGCTCAAATTAAAATGGCAAGCCAATTATACGGAATCCGAAAGTCAGTCATCCTTTAAATATTGGCAACCCACACTTCTTAAAAAAAGGTGGTTTCATTCAGAGTCCAACAGAAGTTTTATTAAAACTATTAATAGGCTAAGGTCAAATCATGCTCTAACACCTTCAAGAATGTGCAAAATGAATTTAGTAGACACTCCAAACTGTACTTGTGGTAAATATGGAGATTTAACACATATCCTATTAGAATGTGTAAACCAACGAGGAAATATTACGTGTTCTCATGAGAACTTACGAAAACTAAATGTCTGTTTCCCATTTCACATAAATGAATTAATTTTCTCTGGAAACGTAGAAATCTATAATTGTATTTATCAGTTAATAAGAAATTGTAAATATAAACTTTAAACAATATAATGTACTAACCATAGAATTAAGATGAAACTTGTAAGCAATTTGCGAACGTACCAATCATGTAATAAACCTTTTATTACGAAAAAAAAAAATAAAAAAAAAATAATAAATAAATAAAAAAAATATATATAAAAAAAACAAAAAAAAATGTAAAACAAAATTATTACAAAAGATGACCAAAACAAAATTAAAAATATATAAACATATTACATACAATATCAAAAAGTAATATAACGGAATAAAAAAAAAATAAAAAAAAATAAATAAAAATAAAAATAAAAAGAAAAATTAAAACTTACATTTAGTACTAACTCGAACTCTGATTGTTGTTCTGTGAATACAAATTACAAAATAGTCTGGTCAATTGGCTATGCCAAGGCCATAAAACAAACAAAAAATTCGGATAATTTTAATATTGCCGTGATGTCACTGCGGATTTCACCAGAACCACTGAGGCACACTGCAGAGCACGCAACGTTTACCTGTCGCCTCTAACTAACCACACATACTTTCACAGTTTCCCTTGCATCTGCAGAAAATAAATTGTAAGAAGTTCGAAGGTTGCTAGAGTTTCCAAAGTTTTGATTGGTATCCAAATTTTTCCATCCTTTTTCAGCGCAAATCTTCAGGATCGCAGTATTTCCTCGTAATAACCTCTAGCACTATGAAAGTGAGCTGTAATTTGTGTTGGCGGAAGCGATAATTAGTTAAATGTAATTTTGGTCAGAGTCTTGGCGAATCGTTTGCATCTCATTTAGTTAGAGAATCATCTTTATTTCCACCATATAAAGAGACAAGAAAACGTTCGCCAACGAAAGTGGGCAGAGATGATTTGACTTTTTCACTGAGAAATAATGATACAGCATTTTGAGAAGGTCTATTAAGTTTGTTTTGGTATTTTCATTACCCAGAAATTGATCTTGGAATTTTATTGGTACGGTGCTCTTATTAAATTTTATCTCTGTCAATTGGTGTTTTTTCGTGCGACGCAAGCGCACGAGTGTTTTGACAGAATGGGTCAAGATTAATAATAACATAGGAATGTAAAGAAAATAATAAATTGATCTAAAATGATTTAAATAAAAAATATACATATATATATACATATATATATATATATATATATATATATATATATATATATATATATAAACCTTACCCAAAAAAATTTAAAAACATTATACAAATTTGTAGTGAAAATAATTCGTTGCAAAACCCTCTTTAATAGTGATTTAACATCATTTTCTTGTAAAATGTATAGAAAAAAAGTTAAAGCCGAAAAGAAAATTTGTTTTTGTTAATAACTTTTTTATATTTTGTTTTACCATAAAAAGTAATAGGGATAAATTTGTAGACAATTTAATTTGCTATAAATAATGTTAATTAAAATTTTCTGTAGGTTTGCTAGTTTACGACATACAGCGCGAAAACCCTTTTCCCTCTTTTTGCAATATGGGAGGGGACAAGGATGGTGACCCCACAAACTTGAATTTAAGCTTATACTTACCCACCCAACACATCATCATCATCATTATCAATGGCGCTACAACTCTTCGTGAGTCTTTGCCGCGTTTACTATTGCCTTCCATGTTTGTCGGTCCTGTGCCAGTAATTCCCATTGTCGCACTCCCATTTTCTCTAGATCTTCGCAATCTTCTCTAGGCCGCCCTAAAGACCTTTTTCCCTGTGGCCTTTCCCAGAACACATTGTTTATGAGGCGATTTGTCGTTACTGCGTATCACATCAAAAAAATAAAATTTCGCTCTCTAAGAAATGCACGCTAAGGCATAAAAAATGTAACATTTCAATGGACTACCGGTAAAAGACCAAATAACAAATTAGCTCTAAAACTATGGATGTAATTACCTAATACAACTTCAACTTCTCTTACAAAGAATAATAACTACTAACAGAATACCAGACGAATGGAAGACGGGTTCTATGACCGGAAATATACCGGGCTAGTATTATATAAAATTATTGCAAATAATATATAAACAGAACTTAGTGATGTTAAGGTCCAAAGGAAAACTATCCCTACATATAAAGTATCACACGGACAAGGAGATTCGCTAAGCCCATTAATATTAAATCTGATAATGGATCAAATAATAAAGGCAGTTAAAAAAAGAAAAGAATATAGAATGAGAGAAAAGGATATACGTTACGTCGACGACGCCATACTAATGACGGAGAATGAAGATGGCCTACAAAGATTAATTAAACAGTTCGAAGATACGACGCTTCTATATAATACGGTGATTTCAATAGAGAAAACTAATTCGACAGTGATATTAGCGAAATAAAGAGGATGTAAACTGGTTATAAACAACAAAGAAATACTTGAAAATCAAATTGTCGAGCTACGGAAACGTAGAAGAAGAAGTACAAAAATCAGTAAAGAAGGCGAACAGAGCAACAGTCCAAACAGCAGAGTATGGCAAAAATAATGCCAATAATAACGTATACAGGGGAAATAAAAACGGATACGACAAAAATACAAAGATTATTGGAGAGAGCAGAACTGGAAGTCTTAGGAAAAATAACACAATCAAACGGTAAGAGATAGAATAAGAAGTGTAGAAATAAGAGCAAGATGTGAAATAGGAAAAATAAACCTGTGGACAAAAAAAACATAGAATGGAATCAGCATATAGAACTAATATTAGAAAACGGAAGAGTGAGAATAGCAAGAGGCAAACCCCCAATCGAAAGATGGGCAATAAGACGCCCCAGAAAAGGTGGTCCGACTTAATCAGTTAATGTAAAAACCAAAGTAAAGCAGACAACAGCCTATCAATAAGCAACAAGAAGAAGAAGGACAAAAAATTTAATTGGCTATTATCAAAACAGATTTAGACTTAATAATAGAAAAACTACGAAAAACCTATTAATTTAAAAATGGTCCAAGAAAAAGTTTATTCGTTTGACATAATATGTATCATATGTAAATAGCTATATATCCGTGTAAACTTTTGATAGTAAAGAGAAATACAATGCTAGGGTATATCCGTATGCTGGGCTTATCTGTCAAATACATCAGCCTTATGAAAATGATATTATATAGGTCAAAATCCATAGTTAGGATTAAAAAAACTTTGAGAACATTAGAAATTAAGGTTTCAGAAAATCGATGCACACTATTGGAATTTGTTGACGAGCTGCTAAGCATGAGATTACAAGTAAATTCAAGAGGAGAATAATGAAAAAATTATGATGATATGTATAACTTTTTTCATACTTTATTTTATATAAAATAAAAAAGGTATAAATATATTATTTATATTAATATCTATGGACTTATCTGTAGGTAAGTTTCTATCTTTAAAACAACGGTTTTTGTGACTATCAGTTTGTACGACCTTAATGCCTGCGAGGTCTTGATAAGAGATTTTGTTTAAAGACCATAATTTTTTATTATATTTTTTTGGTACTACGTTAAAGATAATGTGTAATAGAATGTGGTTTTTTGTAATACATACTAATCGAAAGAGTTTAAATAATAAAAAGCAACAGGGAGAACAAAAAAACAATTTTTTTCCAAAAAAACTTCCAAAATTTTAAGGAATACTATTATATTATTAAAAATAGATCACGGATCGATTAAATATTTTATTACAATGGAGAAAAAAATAACACGAAAAGAAAGATAATATTTAGCTCATCAATTAAAATATATTACCAAAGGAAAAAACCAAATGGGAAAAAAAATCCTGGCGAAGGAATTCGGATCTTTTAATTTACAATGTTTAAATATACGAAAATATTAATTATATTATCTTTTATATATAACCACTTAATTCTGCAAATCCATCTTTGACATTATGAATATTTTTGTTTTGTTTCAAAAAATCGGTTTACGAGGCTATAAGAACCTAAGTGCAGTCTTTGATGGCCATACAGGTTTTACCAACTTCAAAATAATCTGCGCAATGTTTTTGGACACTATTTAAAAACATAAAGCAGACTAGTATCTTCCAATCCAAAACTAATTACGAGATAAGTAATTATAAATATCTAAATTTTTAAAATAACTAAATCTAGCTATGTTTTCCAAAATATGCAACATTTACTTAAGAAGTACTGATATGTGCAGCAATGTTTACTCCAGGTAATCAAAATGTTGCATTTTTTGAGCTGACTAATGTATTAACGCCTTACGACTATTGGGCTTAAAATGGCGGTAAAACTACTTACAAAAATCAAACACTCCAAAAATATCTCGTTACTACAATTGTTTGAAATTTTATTATTACATCAAGAGTTTTTTAGTTAATAGTTTTTATATATTAAGGAAACATTCCTAAGAAATTTTCTACTTCCGATTTAATTTTTAAAGTTTCTTTAACTTCCTTCTTAAAGTTTAAACCTTCCTTCCGTTAAACAACTTTATATTGTTCAATATAAAGCATGATGTATAAAATATTCCTCTTAGTCTAATCTAGTAGAAGTACTGTTAATAATGAAAATGGTTCAATATTATTACTACTTGTCTCAAATTAATGTGTTATTATGATGTCTCTCAAATTTTAAATATTGTATCAAATTGATGTTTAAATAAAACAGTATTTGTCTAATAAGAAACTTTTCCTGTTTAAAATATTATTATATAAGGCTGTATCCATACCACATGCGCGACTTGATGCTTGCGTAAAACTAAACCTCTATTTTGATTACCTTTTATGTAGAGTGGATCACTGAAAACAGTCCACCCACTAACTGTTAATATTCATTAGATTTTGAGAAAATGCTAGAATACGCTATTTCCAGTCCGACCAACCCCCACTCCCACTCCCAGGAGGAGCTTACACAACTCTTATGGTTGGATATCATCATCACTATCTTGTCTCTATCTACTGCTGCTCTGAAGAGTTCTATAGAACTGCATTTAAACCAGTCCCTTAAATTCTTTAACCATGACACTCTCCTTCTTCCTATACTCCTTTCTCCTCTTATCTTTCCCTGTATTATCAGCCTTAGCAGTTCATATTGCTGTCCCCCCATTACATGTCCCAGATATTGTAACTTTCTTATTTTTATTGTATTTATTATTTCGCATTCTTTGCGCATTTCTCGCAATACTTCCGTGTTAGTTTTCTTCTGTGTCCATGCTATTCTAAGCATCCTCCTGTAACACCACATTTCAAAGGACTGTAACTTGTTTATGTGTTCTTGCTTTAATGTCCAACTTTCAAGTTCATATTGCAGTATCGAAAACACGTAGCATTTCAGTGCTCTTACTCTCAGTTCTAATCTAAGGTCTTTGTTGCAGAGAATTATTTTCATTTTACAAACGCATTTCTTGCTATTTCTCTCCTGGCTCTTATTTCGGTTGTTTGATCATTATTGTCTGAAATCCAGGTTCCTGGGTATTTGTATTTATCAACCCTTTCTATCGGTATTTCCAAAATGTATGTTTGTTGGTATATTTGTTTTCTTTGTTATTATCATGTATTTAGTCTTTTTTATATTTATGTTTAGTCCATATTTTTCACAGAAACTGTTTATTTTGTTTGGCAGTAATTGGAGTTGTTCAGCAGAGCTTGCCATAGTCACGGTGTCATCTGCATATATTATGTTGTTAATAGATCTTCCGTTAATTATTATTCCATCACTTTGAGATAGTAATGCTTCTTCAAAAATGGCTTCACTATATACATTAAATAGTAATGGGGACATAATACATCCCTGCCTAACTCCTCTCCTGATTTCAATTTCTGGACTGTGTTCGTTATCTATTACGGTTTGTGCTCTTTGATTCCAGTAGAGGTTTGTTATTACTCGTAAGTTCCTATGGTCTATGTTTTTTGTCTTTAGAATTTGGACTAGTTTTTCATGTCTTACTTTGTCAAATGCTTTTTCAAAATCAACGTAATAAACATGCACATCGACATTCATATCCATGCATCTTGGAGCTAACACATTAAAAGCAAATAACGCTGCTCTGGTTCCTAGTCTGTTTCTGAACCCAAACTGACTATTATCTATTCCTTCTTCCAGTTTTTTATTTATACGACCATGTATTATTTTTAGGAATAATTTGAGAATGTGACTTATTAGTGATATTGTTCTGTATTCACTGCAATATTTAGCGTTTGTATTTTTAGGGATAGCACAAAAGGTGGAGAGTAACCATTGTTTCGGTATGTGTCCTGTTTTGTATACTGAGTTAAATAAGTCTACTATAATGTCTAAGGTTTCATCATTTATGCATTTTAAGGTTTCTATAGAGATTTAGTTTGGACCTACTGCTTTACCATTTTTGCTGTTTTTTAATGCCATTTTGACTTCCTCTTTTAATATCTTTAAAACCATATCCTCTTCTACTTCTATTCCCATCTGTTCTGTTATATTGTCTTTGAACAGTTCATTGATTTATTCTGCCCATCACTTATATTGTCGTGTGTCGTGTGTCGTGTCATACGTTTCCCATTTGCATCTTTCAGTATTCCCGGTTTTCTTGTTCCATTGTTGTGAGTTAATTCTTTAATTTTTTTTTATGTGTGTTAAAACTATCATGTCTTTTCTGGTATTCTTCTATTTCTGCGCATTGTTCTTTTAACCATTGTTCTTTCGCTTTTTTAATTCTGTATTTTATTTATTTATCCACTTTTTTGTGGCATAGTATTAGAGAGTAACTTGGATGAAGTATTCAGGCATCCATAATTTTTCCATATTAACTACATTTTTGTCAAAAAATCATAATTTATTTAAATTCTTACAGATTTTAAAAATTAACGGCAACACCTATGTTTCGGTGTGTCCATTTTTTCTCTCCACATCAAAAATACATACGAAATACAAATTTTGTAAAAAGTTTGTAAGTATTTTTGGGATTTGGGCTCTTGTCCGGTGGCAACGGATAAGGCGAAAAGCTCGGGTTCGTTCGGAAAAATATTCCTATGAGATTTTTTTCCCTAATCATTTTGATAAGATCACCCAAAATAAGGTTCAAGAGCTTGACCAGACGAAAAGTTGTTCAAATTTTTTTAAACAATTTTTTTTTTAAACAAATTGTAACAATCAATTTTTTCACCCCGCACATTTTTTTTTTAATTTTTTGGATTATTCTGAGCAAAATAAGTCTCCTGTATTTTTTTTGTAAATTTGATCGTTTTCAAGTAATAAATAATTTAAAACTGCGAAAAACGCAAAACTACGATTTTCAAGGTTCAAAAACATAAGTAAAAAATATTATTTTTGAATTCATCAAGAACCTAAATTCAAGTTTAAACCTTGTTCTATAATTTCCCGATAAGTATTTTAATATTAAAACATTGTTTTTTAATCGCTAATGAAGCGCTTATTTCAGGGCGGGCGCTCCGGCTGCGGCGTGTATAAGAGCAAGAAACAAGATCTAGGTCACAAATTTTTGCAAATCTGATCACGCCTGTGGTACATACAATATTTTATTTCTCACTTTACATAATATAATAATATACAATATTTTAAAATGAAAAGGGCCCAAAATACTTATCGGGAAATGATAGAACAAGGTTGGAACTTGAATTTATTTCCTTGGTGAATGTTTTTTACTCGTGTTGTTGAGCTTTTAAAATCGTATTTTTGCGTTTTTTTTTTTAGTTTTAAAATATTTATCTAATGCAGCTGCAAAATTCGTTTTAATGTCGTTTTTGATGTAATGGATAAAATTTACACAATACTAAAGTACTACCAAAAAGTTTTTGTGAAACTCAATAAATTAATATTTTCTACAAAATTGGAAATTAATGGAAAAAAATATAGATGTCTGAGTACCCCATCGGAGTAACTATTTAATGATGCCGTTGAAGTCGAGTACAATACAAATATCGGCTACAATACAAATCGAACTATTTAGCATTTTCAATAATCTAATCAATTAACTAAAACATTGATTCTTAGCTACCATATCATTTAATAACTTTCGAGTTTGACATACAGATGGCACCGCAAATAAGAAATGCATATGAGTTAAGTAACGCATGTATAATTATATTAATTAAAATTAATCTTCTTTTGCAATTTTCGAAAGAGCGAGAAAATATTTTTTTGTTTCTTGATAAGTGATAAATGATTTAACGGAAACCAATATCGATTAGGTAAAGCAATAGCTAGTTCGATCATTATTATTATTATAACAATAATCTCCGGTTCGTTGGAAAAATCGTTAGACAGAAATGTTGAGAAATGCTTTGTTCTTCGAAATTCGCTGATATTCCCCAAACATCAAAGTCAATAAAATATTTTAAGCTAATATATTGAAGTTGCGTGAACTAGCACAGGCGTTCAAGATATCAGAAGGCAGTAGATTATCTGTTTTGCATGAAGTTTTGTTAATGAGAAAACATCGCATTTGTTCACAGTCGATTAAAAATAACAACGCTTAACGTTTCAGGGCATTAGCCATACTTTTTTTTAGAACATTAATAGGAGTTTTTGAATTTATATGAGACAATAGATAAAACATAGATTCAATACTTTGCTCTAAAGTCAAGTTGACAATTGGCTGAGTAAATGGACACAGAGAAGGCTTTTACATAAGTGAAAGTCGTCCACAGACGGAGATGAAAGACTCAAACATCAGCTAGCTAAGTTTGTCTTGCGGCCTTGCACAGAATATTATGTTGATTAATTATCTTGAAAAGGGAAGAATTATCAATAGCGAATATTATATAGCGTTATTCGTACGTTAGAAGGAAAAACTTACCATAAATGAAAAAAAAAATTTACACAAATAACTCACGGCTATTTTTCAATGTTAAAATGATTTATTGCCCATCTGATTTTATAGATACGTAGGGTTTCATTATATATGCCCTACAGTATTTATTTATTTTTAGATCGTGGGATTTGAAATAAACAAAAATTGAAAACCACTGATACGATTCTAATGAATATCTGAGTCTGAATACATGAATTTTACTTAAAGTAAAAATAGCTCATATACTTAAGGTTATAGTTGAAGGGAAGGTTGGTAGTAATCCTTTTGGAAGAAGAAAATGCTCTAAAATAAGTAAAAGGATTCATCTACAAATAATTAAGCCTAAAATATAGTATTGTAACTTCACGTTGTCAATTTTTGTGTTATTTTGATTCTCAACAAACCAAGTTGCAGATATTATTTTCACAGTTGTTTGTTTTAGACTTTAAGACATACTCGTGATTTATAACATTTCCTATTATGTTATTATCATTATATTTTTTAAGAAATCCTTTCCTACCCTTTCGAAAATATTAAAAAAATGTATATTAACGTTTGTATATAAAGACATTATTACAAAAATCTTATATCTACTACAACCATTTTAGAAAATAAGTTTTAATATTAATATATTATATCTCACATAAACTCAGAAAAAAAGTTAACTTTAAGAAAAAGTAAGGACGTTATAATCATCTACATAATTAAATATTTTTCCACACCTGTTAATAGAATCTCTGGTTTTATTAATTCCTTGTTGGGAATAAATCATAAAAAGATACTTGATAAAAACTATTTAGATATCATTAGTTATTCCAAAAATTTGTAAACCATCAAAACATGTTTATTGTTTAAGGGAGAGTACTGCATGGCTCATATTATATTAAATACTTACGCTAAATTATTTAAAAATGCAACGATATTTTTGGAGTGTTTCATTTAAATCTATGTTCAAAAAGCTCCAAAAGCTATACCTCATTACTCTCTTTATCAACAATAGTTACTTACATTGATGTAGTTGTACTGTGGAAGCAATGTTTACAAAAATGCAGTTATTTCATATGTTACATTTCCTGTTAATATTCTAAGACGGCGATGAGAAAAAAATCGATGATTTAACTGCCTTAGCTTAAAAATATCTAAAGTTTTTGAAGTGATCTAAAAGTTTTAATAAATACAAAAGAAGGCAAAAACTGCAGAAGAGTTTATTTTTGCACTTTTATACTGTAAGTTTTGGAATGAATATATTTTTACAACTAGAAAATGATAGTGCAAACTATAAACAAATTTGCGTACATTTTTCTTTAAATTATTGGTTTTGAAAACTATATTTATTTGTGATCTTCCTAATTTATTAAAATCTTAGGTTTCTATTCTGTTAAGTTTAAAAACCTAATCTACTCAAAGAACAAGGAATACTCCATATTTCTACTGAACTTCCGATGAAACATTTATTTAGCTTCCTCTGATTTATATTGTTTGTCGGTGTCAGACCCCTATCAGATTCCATTTAGCACTCTTGTATTCGTTTTACTTATTTTATCACCTCATTCAATATTATACTAAATATTAGTAGATCTAAAAAACCTCCCTATCTAAACACAGATTTTATTTTAGTAGGTTCTGTTGTTCACTTCGTCTATATTTTCACTTCATTTTTGTCATTGATCAGTTTTACTACTCTTAACGGTACTATTATGCACAATACTAGAAACACAGATGCTACTGTACTTTTGGCTAATGCACTGAAAAGCTTGCAACCTTGCAAGAACATAATGGCAGACAAGATTAGAGAGCTGAAGCTTACGTTTAACGTCAAGCAGACCAACTGGATATTAGTAAGGAAGTAGTTGAATGTTCTGTAACGTGATAAAAAAAACGAAAAAACTATAGAACAATAACAATAAACACTGTACGATACAGATTCAGTATACTAGTATATGAAGTCAAAGTCTAGAAACTCAAAAATGCCATGTATAAGAAACTGAAACTCTTGTTTAACAAATGGATATATCAGTATGGGCTACGAACTTCGTGGCTCAACCAAATTGTAAACACATAACTACTTAACCAACTAAATATACAAACAAACATAATAGACTGCATAAAAAAAACTTTAGACATATACTCCATAATCGAAAATACTAAGTTCTTTAGCATATTAACCAGGGTGAGATTGATAGTAAAATGGTAGAATTTTTTATCTAAAGAACTTACCGAATGCTACAAAACCACCACATCATGCCCACCCTAACAAAGACTTTTAGGCCTATCATAGCATTAGGTTATATATTAAAGACTTAAACAATTGTAACTGTAGTGTACATACAGAAAATAGGACGACGAGACAACGCCCTACCTACCTAAATCCTACAGGCCGATCCGTCTCATATTATTTCTATTGAAGACAATAGAAAACATTCTTGATAGACATATTAAGGAGGGACCATTGAGAAATCTTCCCCTTAATTGTAACCAGCATGCATATTAAGAAGAAAAATCAACGGAAACAGCACTGGACGAAGTAATTCAGAAAATCTCCATTACTCCGCAATAGGTTAATACAACTCTCCGTCACTCCAATAATATTAGAGAGTTTGTATTAACCGCCTTTCTAGATATAGAAGGCACATTTAAAAATACATTACCAAATTCTCCTTATGATTCTGCATCATCAAAAGGGATATCCGCTACTGTATGCAAATGGATCAAAGCAATGCTGAAAGCTGAAAAATAGGCTAATTCTAACAGACGTGGGATCTGGGATCATCGTGGGAAGAAATAAAATTTAGATGTAATCTAGCAAAAGTCGCTGTAGGCAAAATGGCCAAAATGTAGAAGTACTCTCAAATTTCACGAACTCACGAAAATGAGGTTGATCAACATATTCCCAATACTAATAATATTAGCATACGAATGTGAATCTTGCACCCTACGACAAGCGGAAAGAAGAAACACAGACGCCACTGAAATGTTCTATTGAATAAGAATGTTAGGAATTCCGTGGACCGACCACAGTACAAATATTGCAATTTTAAATGAGCACAAAGTCATCAAACGGCTATGCAGCAAAGTCCATCTCCAACAATTAAAATGCTTTGGACATGGAATAAGATCAGATGCATAAAACATGGAAAGACTTATCCAAGGAAAGTTAGAAGGCCGAAGATCACGAGAAAGATCTCCAACAAGATTGATCGATCAAATTACAGGCATATGCAAAATACCTAAGCATGAGTTAAAAGAAATGACCAGAGACAGAGATCTTTGGAGGCGGACAACACACGACATCACGATGACCACTACACACCCTCCGGGGGGTTAGAATTAAAGAGATAGAACAGACCTGCAAGAAGAGAAGATTTTGGCCAAAATGGCTAAAGGGTGCCTACGCCTATGCTTTTTCTTCTCCTGTGGTCACTCTTGGTGTGTAACTTGATCTTGCCTCTTGATGCACAGGGATAGAAATGCAGGCATACGCAGATGAACTAGTAATTATGGTAAGAGGAAAATATAGTAATGTTCTATCCAGTATATTCCAAAGAGTAGTAAATATCCTTACTAGATCGTGAAACCGAAAAAACTCTTTGTCAATACTAGTAAAACACTAGTAGTAGTCAATTTTACAAGGAAGCAGAACCTAGATAACATCTGGATGCCCGCCTCGTATGGAGAAACTCCTAGGTCAAATATCTAGGAGTAAAACTAGATAAGCTGCTTACATGAAACGTCTCTTTGGTAATAATAACCAACGAAGCAACGCTATTCCTTTGGACATATCGAAGGATATGTGGAAAACATGGGTATGAAATCCAATAATAAAGAAAGCAAAGGTAGTAGCGTACAAAAGGCGGATAAGACCACAGGAAGAGCGTCATATATCATAATCTGAAGAGATAATTAAATATCACCCAGAGTTGAAAATAGTACCAGATGCAATGTAACCTTAATATAATTTTAAAAAGCCATTTACCGTCCTTTTTACAGGAAGAAGCAAATAGGAGTCGAATAAAACAAATCTCAAAATGGCAGATCAACGCTGGTATACTGACGACTCTAAAATCGATTAAGGAATTGAAGCTGGGGTATACGGAAGGAAACCAAGGCTAAGCCTTAGTCAAAAACCTTAGTAATCACTTCTACTATCTTCCAAGCGGAAATTTATGCTATTGAGATGTGCCTGCAGAAACTTCAGGTATAGATTTATAAAAATGATATCTGATAGCCAGGCGGAATTAAACGCAATGAAATCAAATCGTATTGACTCCAAGTTCGTTTGCAACTGTCCTCAGAATTTGATTCGGATCGGAAAAAGTAACAAAGTAAGTCTACTCTGGGTGCCTGAACATACTAGTGTTAAAGGGAACGAAAAAAAGACCTACTTGCCAAAGAAGGGCAAAAGAAAGGCCCAGAACCTGTAGTTTACATAGCAAGAAGCATAGCCAAAAGAACAAACAATATCAGACTGGGTTCAATGGATGAAACGTAATCATGGGTATGATAAAATGGGCCTTAAACATTACAACATTTAGATTTATACATGAACGTTCGAAGAATAAATCCAAAGATCTACCAGATATGAATAAGAATAATCGGCACATTGCCGTAGGTCTCCTAACAGGTCACGGTCGCCTCAAGGGACACATTAATAGAATCAGACTGACACAAAGTGCGAATGATGACGAGACGGCAAAACATATTCTTCGCAACTGCACAGGTTTGGATAGAATAAGGCTCAATAAATTTGAGCATTAACAACTCGAGCCCTATGACTTTGTAAAAGTGTCGCCTAAGGCCATAGTAGACTTTTTAAAAAGGCTGGGCTAAAGGGATAACTTTAACCTAGGGATGAACCACAATATACCTCTTAGGTCTAGTAGAAGGGTAATTAAGCATCCACTAATATTGAACCTAACCCAATTTAACCACATCACTGTCAGGAAAGTGGTTAAGGAAATACAAATTACTCTGATGATTTCCAACGTTTGGTAGTACATGATACGCTAAGAAGATCAGTTTTATGATATACAATGGTACTTGTTTGCTTTATAGTAGAAATATCGCATCTGACAGCAACATTGTCTCGAACGCATTTTCTGTCTAAACCGTAAGCTGGTTCATTCATTTCTGGGCTGTTTGTCTCATTACAACCTTATATCGCATCGTTAGAGGATCTTCTGTTTTGGAATCCATGTTGTTAGTTTGATCAGTCCATAACAGAGTAACCGTCATCTGATGAAAATTTATGTTTTAAATAAAATAGAAAGCTTAGTAGCAATTAACTCTTATGATTAAAAATAAATCAAATGGTTCCCTGATTTAAAGTTAAAAATACTTTGAAATAGCAAATAAAATCGGTCTTATATCGGTCGGTCTACTGATTCAAAAGGCGTCGAATTATTGATTAAAATAATCCATTTAAATATAATATCATCAGTCTTCAAAAATTTTAGATTTTTTTTATGATCTCATAAATATTTCTAAAATGTTTTCCTAGTTAAAATCTGATGGATAATTATATGATAATAATCTTCACTTTTTGAACATGTTAATGCAAACGAAAAGTAAAAAATGATAACGTGCATAATATGCATACCTGTCTCACCTTCAGGGCCTTCATCTTCGTGAGCTTCAGTCATTTCAGCGATTTCGTTAAGTCTTTGAACATCAGCGGCAAAGTTTTCCTGATTTATTTCTTCTTCTCTTAAAGTACTAAGTACTGCTTGATGAAACTCCAAAAGATCGTCACCTAAAAGAAGACACAATTTGATTTTTAAGTACAAAAGGTGTGTTGACATAAAAACAGCTGTCGTGGAGATGTTATTAAATTACAATTAAAATATTAAGTTATAGAGTGGAATAATTTCTTTTTAAAATATACAATACCTTATATTAAATGAACCGCGAACGTTTTTAACATAAAGGAAATGTAACTGAAGTACAACAAAAAAACACTTTTATCGTCTACTCGACGTTATTTCTTGTGTAACTAAATATTGTAATTAAATTAAAGAAATTTCGTAAAAATATTAAAACTTGCGAAGTAATTTTTGTAGAAATTATTTAGGTGTGTTGTCTTTGTTGGTCTGGTAGATTATAATATAGTAGTAATAAAGTTTATGTTACCTATTAATCTTTGTACAAAATGTGAAGGTACCAATCCTCTTCTCCCGTCTAAAAGTTCAGCATCTAGATATCCACCTGGGCCTACAGGATCGCCCCAAACCAAAAGATAATCCCCAGCTTGAATACTCAGTTCTTCTTCGGCATCTGGTTCAGGATCGTAAGAAAATCTAAAAATTACAGATAGGTTTTAATTAAACCCTCATAATCAAGCAACGTAGACGGGTTTTCATAGACGGTTTTTTTATAATCATATATTGTTTTCGAGTATCGTTTCATCTACGGATACTGCAAAAATATGATTATGATCACAGGGGCCTTCCTGACTTAAACTGATGCAAAATGTCAGTTTCAATTCTTCGTGATTAAAAAAATCGCTGGCTTTGTATATAGTTGATAAATTTTTAAAAATATTTAATTGTATATAATAAGAATAGTAGAAACGAGACAGATCATTGTCGGAATGTCCCCCTCCATAATTATTTTCTGAACCATAATAGTTAAATTAATAAACTTTTGAATACCTGACCAAAGGTACCTATTATATATATATATATATATATATATATATATATATATATATATATATATATATATATATATGTATAACGCAATTTAAAATTACGAACTTGTGACATTTTAATTTTTCAATGGAATCATTTAACAAGTTATATGCTAGTTGAAAGCAATCTCCTCAAATAACCGCAATAATATGGTTGTCTTCAGTTTTTGTGCTAAACGCTTGGAGGGGTCAGTTTATTTATTAATTATTTCCATCGTGGTTAGAATTTTGTCGATTTTTTTATTGACATCAGTCAAAAATATAACAGTATCGATATTTTTCTTATATAAGATACTATCCATCCGTTGGATATTTGCACAAATATGACATTATTCACGAATTATTTTTTTAAATTACGTCTTCTTTCTACTTACAGAAATTAAAACAATGCAATTAAGCCGCCTGTGCAAACGTAACAGCATACATCGAAAAAAGTCAGCTATATGACGATGTTCAGTAATTGATTGACCTTCCGGCAATTGTGGGTTTTGTTTTGATTTTTGTTAATAAACAACTGTTATAACAACTAACCGTTATATTTGTGTTTGACTTATTAGGGTAAGTATTTATTTATTAGCTAATGACAAGAAATAATATATTATAACCTCTACATTGTTATTTAGTTATTTAAACAAAACAATTGCTAAACTAACTGGCTAAAACAATTTCAACATAGCGATACAAAATATTTTTAAGGGTTTTTATTTTTAAAGTGTTCCTGGTAACTCATTAAATTCTCAAGCACAACAAACTTGTGTGAAGTGTGTTGGAGTATTTTTTGAATTAGAAAAACTGAATGTAGAGCCTGTGGAGCCATTTTCGTTTTATTCAATAGGTAATATATTGAAATCCATGTTCGTTTATAAAAATACTTAATCATTGAACAATTTTTTATTTAATTCTACTATGTTAAAAATATCACGACATACAGTGTGAACAATTATAAAAAGAAAAGAAAACAACCATATTATTTCAAAGCCAGGCAAAAGCAGACCTCATCCAAAACACAAGACAACCGATCTATCTGATGGATCAAAAATGGCAGTATGGAATGCAGTATATGACATGTACCAACAAAGTAAGTACCCGTTTCTTTAATATAAATTCTTTAATAAAAAAACTTGAGGAAAGTGGTTTAAGGAAATTTGTGCAAAATACATTGATTGATATTGAGATGTGATTTTTTAATTTGAAATAATTTATAGTTTTGGAAGATTATTAAGGTAATAATTTCAATTAAAAAAAATATATTAGAATTAAAAAATGAAAACAAAGAATTTCTTTTTTTACATTAAACTAGGTAAAATATTGATTTATTTTATATTTTATGATTAGAGAAACATGATACTGTTACATACTGCAAAGTATTCGTAATAAGAGAAGGCATAAAGAAGTTAAGTTAAGTAAGAGCCAAGTTTATTATTTTGCTCCAAATCTAAAGCAGCTGATTATCATGGGGACATGAACAGTGAAATTTTCACTAAGTGGATGAGTGAAAAATTTATTTTCAATTTAAAAGAGCCATCATTAATAATTGTGATGAATAATGCTTAATAACAGTGTTCTTTTGGAAAAGCAACCTTTTACTGTTTCAACTAGAATGAAAATTATTACCTGGTTGACAACAAACAACATAAAGTACGAAGCAAAACTCACAAAATCTGAATTATAACAAATTGCAAAAATCAATAGGAAAGAGAATATAGGATATAAGAGAATATAATCGATGAGGTACTAAGAGAACACGGCCATAAAATTTTGGGGCTACCTCCTTATCACTGCGAGTTTAACGCTATTGAAATAATTTTGACAAACTGCAAGTCATAGTACAATGAATGTATTGGTAGACATGGACATTCTGATACTACTGTTATAAGTATGTGAAAAGAGGCACTAAACCAATATAACACAGAAATTGCGAAAAAATGTGTGAGACATACTCAAAAAATGATTAAAAAGTGGTATATCCGAGAAAAAAATGTTGTCATTACCATTCTACCAATCATAATATCTTCAATCCTGATCCCCGGAGGGAGTGTAGTGGTCATCGTGATGTCGTTTATTGTCCGTTTCCAAAGATCTCTGTCTCTGGTCATTTCTTTTAACTCATGGATAGATCTTTTGCAAATTCCCGTAATTTGATCATTCCATCTTGTTGGAGATCTTACTCGTGATCTTCTTAAGGATCTCCCCTTGAATCCTTCCATGTTTTCTGTGTCTGCTCTCATAACATGTTCAAAATATTTTAATTGTGAAGATAGACTTTCCTGCGTAGCCGTTTGATGACTTTTAGCTCATTTAAAATTAAAATATTTGTCCTGTGGTCGGTCCACGGAATTTGTTATATTCTTCTCCAACAGAACATTTTACAATAACATTGCTAATAAAAAATACAGGCCGAAGAAAATTTATAAAATATTATATCTATTGTAAAAAGAAAAGACAGTTAAGATTTGATTTCACGTATAGTGCGTTTGTGTATCCGTTTATACGTATTTCACCCTAAAAGTGATCTTCGGAGCGGCTATTCACAACCGCTCTGAACGTGAAAATAATCGTTCCTGTCATATTATCTGGAAATCTGAATTTGGTTTCAAAAATTAGTTTACGGATTTATTTATCAGATGTCGCTATTGCATCCAGATCGAATCCAATTTATAGTTGCTTCTAATATGACAGGTAAGATTATTTTCACAGGAATATACATATATATATATATATATATATATATATATATATATATACATATATATATATATATATATATATATATATATATATATATATATATATATATGTATATATATATGTATATATATATATATATATATATATATATATATATTCTATATATATATTGAAAAAACAGAAGGCTTATTAAATGATAAAATTACATATTTTCAGCTAAAAAGAGATCCAACTATTACGATACAATTTTCTTATAATGAACACAATGTATCTTATCCAAAACTTTACTTCTTACCAAAAATTCACAAAGAAGGTATACCTTCACCTATTGTAAGCTGTACCAATTCGGTAACTTATGCCTTATCCAAATTTCTTGCCAACATTCTTAAAGATGCTTTTGACGAAGTGAACAACTATAATGCAAAGGATACATTTTCATTTGTTAATGATATCAGAGAGTTGATTTTACCGAAAGAATATGTTTTTATTTCGTTAGATGTCATATCGTTATTTACTAACATACCAATAGATCTGGTCAGTAATATAATACAGTCAAAATGGAATCTCATCCAAAATTATACAACAATTTCTAAGGATAGTTTTTAACACTTCTGAATTATGTTTTTGAGAACACCTATTTTAGCTTTAATGATAAATTATATCGACAAATATTTGGAGCACCTATGGGTAGTCCACTCAGCCCTATAATAGCAACCATTTTGAACCATTTGCTGGATGTCATTATTCCTCAATTACCTTTCCCTTTACCCTGCATCAAAAAATTTGTAGACGATCTCATATGTTCTGTTCCTACTTCACAAATTCAAAATACCTTGAACATTTTCAATAACTTTAACAAACATATCCAATTTATTTTAGAGATTGAAAATGATTGTTCGATATCATTTCTGGACACCAAACTAATAAGAACTGAACAAAACAAAATAATTGATAGATTGATATCAACAGCCAACACATTCTGGAAGATATTTAAACTTTTTTTCAAATCATTCTACTCATCAAAAGTTTAATACAGTGATTGCAATGAACAATAGGGTAAGGCATATTAGTGATGATAAATTCATAAACAGAAACATAAATTTGCTGTTTAACATCTTTAAAAATAATGGATACCCAAAACATATCCTTAAAAAATTGATATTTTACTCAGACATATTTGACGGTCTCATTGATATCGAATCAGTACAAACAATCCAATATAAAAAAACTACCATTAATAACACAGTTAACACCTTCTGTGACCAGTTTATTTAAACAATTTGCTAACATTAAAATTGTCCAATATAATTTATTAGAAAACCGGCAACTGTTTTCTAAAGTAAAAGACAAGACACCAACTGTAAATAAAACTAATGTTATCTACAAAGGGTCACACAACACAAAAGTGACTGCACAAAGAAGAAGAATGCATGTGCAGCAGTTGACCATTACTTAAAAACTGGGCATCAATTTGACTACTCAAATTTCAGGGTTCTACAGCAAGAAAACAATTACAAAAAAAGATTGTTTTTAGAAATGTGTCATATTAATAAAGAAAAATATGCAGTAAATTATAAGGCAGACACGGGACAGTTGAGCAATATTTACTTTAATATTCTTAGTATGTTCAAATAATTTTTGTTTACAATTATATTTTAAATCACCCTGTATATTTTTAATGTGTAATTTTATTGTGTTTTAATTGTTTCTTAGTTGTTTTTTTTTGCTAAAAAATTTTTTTTTTATTTTATTACTAGTGACTAGGTGCTTTAACCAATATTGTCAGTACTGTTTTGAATATATTATGTACAACATTTTTAAATATTTTTAACTCTAAATCTGTAAGTAAATCATTGTTTATTTTCACCTGATATTTTTATACATTTTAACCATATTTCAGTTATCTCCTGATGAAGCTGACAAAAAATCAGCGAAATATAGAGTAATAAAAGAAAAAAGAGTTTTTTTTTTAATAACAGACCGCATACCCGACACACCAATATATACATATATATATATATATATATATATATATATATATATATATATATATATACATATATATGTATATATACATATATACATATATACATATATACATATATATATATATATATATATATATATATATATATATATATATGTATATATGTATGTATGTATATATATATATATATATATATATATATATATATATATATATATATGTTATTTTTATTTAAAACCAGTCAAAGTCATTACTCGGAGGTTTTTGGGGATATTGAATACGAATATTACGACGGCGTGGATCTCAACGGTATCTGGTGCCAAGGGTGACCTCAAGGGTGATAACATAAAACTCCTGGAGACGAGGTTCACACTGAACTTAAGGTAGCTCGAGGATCATCGTTGTCATAATATTCGTGTTCATCGATCTTGAAAACCCCAAATAATGACTTTTGACTGATTTCAAATGAAATAACATAAGACTTCAGAAGACGAGGTTCATCCTGGGCACCAGGTAGCTCGAGGATCATTACCGTCATAATATTCGTAGCGATAATATCATACCTCAAAAACCTTCCAAGTAATTATTTTCAACTGATTTCCAATGATTACAGAAAACTCCAGGAAACGAGGTCCACCACCCTGACTACTATGTAGCTCGAGGACTATCGTCGTTATCATATTTGTATTCAGAAACTTCGAAAATCCAGAAAAAGCAATTTATAGTTGCTTCTAATATGACAGGAAAGATTATTTTCACAGGAATATACATATATATATATATATATATATATATATATATATATATATATACATATATATATATATATGTATATATATGCATATATATATTCTATATATATATATATATATATATATATATATATATATATATATATATATGCATATATATACATATATATATATATATATATATATATATATATATATATATATATATATATATATATATATATATATATATATATATGTATATATATATATGTATATTCCTGTGAAAATAATCTTTCCTGTCATATTAGAAGCAACTATAAATTTCTTTTTCTGGATTTTCGAAGTTTCTGAATACAAATATGATAACGACGATAGTCCTCGAGCTACATAGTAGTCAGGGTGGTGGACCTCGTTTCCTGGAGTTTTCTGTAATCATTGGAAATCAGTTGAAAATAATTACTTGGAAGGTTTTTGAGGTATGATATTATCGCTACGTATGAAAAAACAGAAGGCTGATTAAATGATAAAATTACATATTTTCAGCTAAAAAGAGATCCAACTATTACGATACAATTTTCTTATAATGAACACAATGTATCTTGTCCAAAACTTTACTTCTTACCAAAAATTCACAAAGAAGGTATACCTTCACCTATTGTAAGCTGTACCAATTCGGTAACTTATGCCTTATCCAAATTTCTTGCCAACATTCTTAAAGATGCTTTTGACGAAGTGAACAACTATAATGCAAAGGATACATTTTCATTTGTTAATGATATCAGAGAGTTGATTTTACCGAAAGAATATGTTTTTATTTCGTTAGATGTCATATCGTTATTTACTAACATACCAATAGATCTGGTCAGTAATATAATACAGTCAAAATGGAATCTCATCCAAAATTATACAACAATTTCTAAGGATAGTTTTTAACACTTCTGAATTATGTTTTTGAGAACACCTATTTTAGCTTTAATGATAAATTATATCGACAAATATTTGGAGCACCTATGGGTAGTCCACTCAGCCCTATAATAGCAACCATTTTGAACCATTTGCTGGATGTCATTATTCCTCAATTACCTTTCCCTTTACCCTGCATCAAAAAATTTGTAGACGCTCTCATATGTTCTGTTCCTACTTCACAAATTCAAAATACCTTGAACATTTTCAATAACTTTAACAAACATATCCAATTTATTTTAGAGATTGAAAATCATTGTTCGATATCATTTCTGGACACCAAACTAATAAGAACTGAACAAAACAAAATATTGATAGATTGATATCAACAGCCAACACATTCTGGAAGATATTTAAACTTTTTTTCAAATCATTCTACTCATCAAAAGTTTAATACAGTGATTGCAATGAACAATAGGGTAAGGCATATTAGTGATGATAAATTCATAAACAGAAACATAAATTTGCTGTTTAACATCTTTAAAAATAATGGATACCCAAAACATATCCTTAAAAAATTGATATTTTACTCAGACATATTTGACGGTCTCATTGATATCGAATCAGTACAAACAATCCAATATAAAAAAACTACCATTAATAACACAGTTAACACCTTCTGTGACCAGTTTATTTAAACAATTTGCTAACATTAAAATTGTCCAATATAATTTATTAGAAAACCGGCAACTGTTTTCTAAAGTAAAAGACAAGACACCAACTGTAAATAAAACTAATGTTATCTACAAAGGGTCACACAACACAAAAGTGACTGCACAAAGAAGAAGAATGCATGTGCAGCAGTTGACCATTACTTAAAAACTGGGCATCAATTTGACTACTCAAATTTCAGGGTTCTACAGCAAGAAAACAATTACAAAAAAAGATTGTTTTTAGAAATGTGTCATATGCAGTAAATTATAAGGCAGACACGGGACAGTTGAGCAATATTTACTTTAATATTCTTAGTATGTTCAAATAATTTTTGTTTACAATTATAATTTAAATCACCCTGTATATTTTTAATGTGTAATTTTATTGTGTTTTAATTGTTTCTTAGTTGTTTTTTTTGCTAAAAAATTTTTTTTTAATTTTATTACTAGTGACTAGGTGCTTTAACCAATATTGTCAGTACTGTTTTGAATATATTATGTACAACATTTTTAAATATTTTTAACTCTAAATCTGTAAGTAAATCATTGTTTATTTTCACCTGATATTTTTATACATTTTAACCATATTTCAGTTATCTCCTGATGAAGCTGACAAAAAATCAGCGAAATATAGAGTAATAAAAGAAAAAAGAGTTTTTTTTTTAATAACAGACCGCATACCCGACACACCAATATATACATATATATATATATATATACATATATATATATATATATATATATATATATATATATATATATACATATATATGTATATATTTATATACATATATATATATATATATATATATATATATATATATATATATATATATATATATATGTATATATGTATGTATATATATATATATATATATATATATATGTTATTTTTATTTAAAACCAGTCAAAGTCATTACTCGGAGGTTTTTGGGGATATTGAATACGAATATTACGACGGCGTGGATCTCAACGGTATCTGGTGCCAAGGGTGACCTCAAGGGTGATAACATAAAACTCCTGGAGACGAGGTTCACACTGAACTTAAGGTAGCTCGAGGATCATCGTTGTCATAATATTCGTGTTCATCGATTTTGAAAACCCCAAATAATGACTTTTGACTGATTTCAAATGAAATAACATAAGACTTCAGAAGACGAGGTTCATCCTGGGCACCAGGTAGCTCGAGGATCATTACCGTCATAATATTCGTAGCGATAATATCATACCTCAAAAACCTTCCAAGTAATTATTTTCAACTGATTTCCAATGATTACAGAAAACTCCAGGAAACGAGGTCCACCACCCTGACTACTATGTAGCTCGAGGACTATCGTCGTTATCATATTTGTATTCAGAAACTTCGAAAATCCATAAGTTATGACTATCGACTGATTCAGAAAGTAATTAAAATACTCCAAGAAACGTGGTCCACCCCGTCTACCAGGAAGCTGGAGGATTATCGTCGTCATAATCATGTTTGGTGACCTTGAAAACCCCCGAGTAAAAAAATTAGACTAATTCCTATCGATAGTTTCATAGTTGAAAATTTTTTATTTTCTATATACTTTGGAAATGCATTTTTCTAATGCACAAAATGCAGTTTTCATTTCACCACAATAAATTTTATTCACAAACTTTCCTGATACTTTCCCAAATCGAATGCAAAAAGTTTCACAGCAATTCATCTTGCTGCATAAAAATGGCAGATTGTACCACACAGACATCATAAAAACACTGTACATGTACCTTAGTTCAGATACCTAAAAAAGTTAAGTTTTATCATTTAGAAAATAAGTGGGGGTGAGAGGAGTTTCATACACTTTATACTAAGATAACTCCTAATTTAAAATTTTCTTTAGTCTTACCTTGCTATGTACACAGAACATCTCCCTTTCCCAGGAATATCTAGCATATCGACTTGACCCTCCGTGCTCATCTGCCCATTTAAGAAGTTCCTGTCAGGTCCGCTGTGGAGGGCACTCCAGTCTGAATCCAATCCATCTGTAAGCATCCTCGGTCTCAAATCTGATATACCAGACATGGTTGTGCCGCCCCAAGGGGGCGGTGGGTGTGGGGTTACAGGGGTAGCTACACGTCGGGTACCTTTAAATTGTAATTTAAAGGATTTGTTAATTGAGGCAACTAATCGGACAATGACTTGAAGGTGAAAGATGTCTTGAGATGAAGTGAGCTCGTGATACAGGACCTAAGAAAGTGGAAGTGCAGAATGCGTAAGCAAGCAAAAGCGTTAGCTGTTAATTGCTATATTAGAAGAAATTTATAGAAGGAATAACTTAAGAAAAAAGAGAAAAGTATTTAAAGTTTAAAAGATATCCAAGATGCTTTAACCGAATATGAAATTTCTGATTAAAATATGTGAAATATATCATGCCGCTTTGAATAATACAGTTATGAACTCTACTCAATATTTGGATACCCTTATAAATATATTCCTCAAAAATGCAGTTTAAAGTATATACCATTGGTTAAGGTAATCCAAGGTTTTAATAAACTCAAAGACTGTACTTATCTTGAGTAGTGAGTTATCTACAAAATACTTAACAGTCAACAGAGTTGTGGGTCAAAAGCTGGAGACCACAAACAGTCTCTGAAAGTACTGGCAACAATAAATAAAATAAGCTGATAAGTGTGTGTTATGTGAGGTAGTATAAAGCACTTTAAATAATAGTTTTGTATTTAAGAGACCGATCAACTGAAATTTTACCCACAAAGCACATCACAAAAAGACAAGCAAAGTGATTTTCACATAGATGGTTACGATGTTTAAGTACCTACTTCGTCGATTAGATAAAAATATTAAATTCACCTTATGTCTCCTATTGGCCGATTTTCTTCCTCATTGGTAACTGTCCTCAGCAAAATCAAAAAGGAGAAAAAACTAAGGATATATCACTTGACTCCAGGCGGTCTAGTTATTTCGAGTATCATCCCTTATATGGTTCTGCAACATAATTTGACTCTTGCCTCAGCAACAAGATTCGTCACCTATTGTTCTCATTTATACGCCTTAGTATTCGTCTCAGTTCCTTTCCTTCAAAGATTATACGTAGTTTACAGATTTCTGTGTCAACACCCAAGTTTCATATCCATGGCTCACTATCGGTCGGATTATGATCTTCTAAAATCTTTTCTTAGTTCTTATATGTACGTCTTGTGATTTAAATATCCAGCTTATAGCAAAGTATGCCGTATTTACTAGGATAATTCTTCCGCTAAGCTCTGGATCGACAATGTTGTCCTTTGAGATGTTGACTCCTAAATAGACAAAGCTATCTAAGCAGCAGATGCTGCCAGTTGGACTGATTTATTTATAAGTGTGTTGTGTCTATCTTCTAATATTTTTAACTACGTATTCCAGTGCTAAATTAAAGAGGATTGGTGCCAGCCTATCTCCCTGTTTTAATCCTTGTGTTATTTAAAATGGGTCTGTCATCTTATTTTGTATCTGTATCTGAGCTACTGTGTCCGTTATCGTTATTTAGATGAACCTTACTAGTTTGGACGGTGTTTCAAATCCACTTAATATTTTATGTAAGTGTGTCTTGTTTATTAAGTCATATTCCTGTTTAAAGTCGATAAAAATATTATAGACATTTATGTCATGTTCCCAGGTTTTGCTTAGGACTTGCTTTACTGTAAATAGTTGGTCGATGGTTGATCTTTCTTGCCTAAATCTTGCCTGATATTCTCCGATGATCTTTGTGAGGGGTTGTAGTCTATGGTTTAATATACCGATAAATATTTTATATCCACAACACAGCAAGGAGGTTCCCCTATAGTTTTGACACAGGAGTTCATCGCTATTTTTATGAATTGGGCAGATGATATTCTTATTTCATTCTTTTGGCATTTTCTCTTCCATATTATGTATAGGACCCCATATATCTTGTCCGTTATTTCGCTTTCTCCCAACTTGAATAATTATGTGGATATTCCACTACATCCAGGGGCCTTGTTATTTTTTTGCAGTTTGATTGCCCTTTTAACCTCTTCTATCGTTGGCGGTTTTGTTATCTCATTATATAAATTTAATAGAATGTGGCAGCATCAGAATGTCGACATTGTAAAGCGAGGATTGCCTTAACTCTTGCTTACTCTCTCGCTTAATTTTTAATCAGTCTCATATAACGTTTTAGTAATAATTATCTTATATTAATAACACATATTTAAGATGTGTTAATACCTTAAATAGTGTCAATGAATCGCTTATGCTCGATTGTTAGCACTTTGGCTGCTTTAAGTGAAAATTTTAACCTTAAAAAACAAATTTAAAGGATATCCTAACTTTGAATAGAATAAATAAGTTCCATAAAATAGATGGTCTAGACGATGTATTACAACTTATTCTAATTATAAAAGCAAAAGCTCTCATTTGAATATAAAAGCTTTGAAAAATAAGGCATTGAAAATAGAAACATATTCGTAAATGGGTTGCAAATAAAGGTGTGATGTGCAAATATAAGCATTGCATTTATTGTGTATGTAATGTAGTTTTTTAATAATGTATAATTATAGGGACGTACATATAATAATATATGATATTTAGATATTGTATTGGTATAAAATTTATAAAACAAATATTATCTATATAAAGTACTAGTGAAGTTAAAAATAATTGTCAGAATAGTTTTTTATGTAATTGAAGGGCTTCATGTGAAACAATGACAAGCTGTACATGAGTTTAAAAAGGGTTAGTGCTATGCTCGGTTAAAGTAATAAAATGTAACAAGCCACCAAAAAATTATTTCAGCCCTTCGTTAATAGATGGCACCATAAACCTTATTGGATATACTATTGGATAGGTCTGGTTTTTCTCTAGTATTTACTCGACATAATGACAAGCCACATCAAAATGATGAACTTGGGCGGAAACGATTCGGATAATTCTGTGAGTTCTGACGTTTCTTGCAAGAAAAATAGTGAAGTTGGGTCGAAATTCGATGACAGTGATCGTGACTTTGACTATGTACAATCTAGAAGTGACTCAAATGATGAAAATACAGCGATATGTAACTTTTTTTCTAAATGTGGCTTATCAGGTTATTACTATTCAAGATTAAAGTATTATTATAGTGGCTTGTGATATGGCTTGTTATATTACTGCATTTTGTTGTAGGATAATGAACAAGGTCAATCAAGAAAAAGGACAAAACCAAACACATCCGACAAAACTCTAACAAGTCGATGAAGACAAAAGAATGAACACTATTATTCAAGATCAAAAAGAAAAATTCGACGAAATAAAGGACAACCGTATATGCGACAAAACGAAAAAAATGTGTCTGATCTAGAATTGGGATAGCCTTGCAGTGGCACTAAGAATTGAAGGAAAAATCTTCGGGGTCACGGGAGCAATATTTTTAACGTGTTTTGGAACCTTGGTTATGGGAGTTACAAAATAGCTACTTATTCGGATGTATAGATATTGTTAAGAAAAATAGATCCCCCGATAGAAGCAAAAACATTAAAAATCGGATATAAACAGCAATGCAGTCTTCTCCATTAATGGTAATCATGAAACTACGCTTGTCTGCAAAACAGAGTTTTTAAATGTCCATGGACTTCAAGCTTCTGAGGGCAAAGTAAATATTATTGTTACAGCAAAGGAAAGCATACAAACCGAGGAAACAAAATATCTCATTCGGAAATACAAAGTGTTAAAAACCATATACATTCGATTTCAAAGTATCAAAATTACTATAGTCACGAATATCTAGTCTCTGTTCGGATCGATATGTCCCTTGGTGTCAAAAAGTGGGAATTGAACCAGTTAGTACCAGTACCAGAACCTTAGAACCAGTACTTACCGTAAGATATGCTGTACCGAGTATAATATTGGTTTCAAGCTGCCAAAATCAGATAATTACAAGACATGCGACGAAATTAATATCCAAATAGAGTCAGCAAAATTAGAAAAAAAAAATAGCAAATTAACAACAAGACTTAACTTGCACAAGTGTAAGGCTCAGGCAATGTAGGAATTATTAAAGAGCGAAACAGCCAGGTCATAAATTGATAAAAAGGTATGTGTTATATCATTTGATTTGCAGCAAGCGTTACCGATATCCAAATTAACCACTGGTCCTGCATTTAATTGCAGGAAAATATAGACGTTTAATCTAGAAATCCATGATTGTACAAAAGACGCTGGCCATAAGTTTGTCTGAATGGAAAACGTTGCAAAATGGAGAAGTGAATAATTGCTCATACATTTTCTGAGATCAAAGATAAGTGAAGTAGAACATTTCGTTTTCTTTACGGATACTTGCACCGGGAAAAACAAAAACTAGTTGTTAATGTCTTTATGGTTCCAGCTAGTGAAGAAACAAAAGTGTCTATTTTTACACCATATTTTAGTCAGCGGACATAATCACCTTCCATCTGACAGGGATTTTGCTCTTATCGAAAAACTACATAAAAAGTATGCTTCGCTTGCATATAAAAAGAAGCCCTTAAACTTAACTGTTATAAAGCAGGAAGATTCCCTCAATGTATAACCACTCTTAAAGAACACTAAAAAGAGTACTCGCAGTAATGACCAGCGGTCTTTGAATTTTTCCAATGTTTTTTGTTATTATGCAAGTGTAATAACAAAAAAGCATTTTACGTTAATTATTAAGATTTTAGAATTCGTAAATAATCTGATCATAAATATTGTTTTAATTAAAATTGTTTTGAATTTGAAAACTGGGGCGCACGTGATTAATAACAAAACAAGATGCTCGAACTCAGGCAAGAGTATCAATATTACTTCACAAGAAATTTAGGCAGGGTGGCAATGAATAAAATTAAGAGAGCTATTTTGGTAACCAACGTTCTGTAAGTATATAATACATAAAAAAGGAGAAATTTTAAAACAGCATCGCAGGAGTTAAAACTGCGAAAAAATATAACGATCTTTGCTCTTAATATGAGCAGACCAATTAAAAAAGAGAACAATTCTTTGATGGGCTAGGACATACTAGACTACATTATTAATCAGGACAGTGCATTCGTAATGGGCGATTTTAAATCAAAAATTGGAAATACAGTACAGTATTGGAAATACAATAACTCTCTCTTAACAGGCATCTCTCTTCGCCGGTCACCTCCCCTATACGAATGGTTTTTAAAACAAAAAAAACATTTTTTGGATTAAAGAGAAATTCTAGTTTGACACAACGCGTCTCTCAACTTGTAGATTCGGTAGAAACCCAAATTTTAAATATAAATTACAGAACTTTACGCAAACCCTTAACAGTTTTTTTTAAATAATATACATAATCTAATCTACGTTTAATAGTTTAATTAAATACTTATTAATAAGTTGTCTTTATTAAACAACTGCAATTTTAAAATGAAATAGGTATGTATATATATATACATATTTATATATATATATATATATATATATATATATATATATATATATATTATTATTATTCTGACAAAAATATTATCTTGCAAAAACAGAGTAAAATAAGAACCTGGAAAACACCTAGACAAACTGTTTAATGACCAAAGAGATAACACCTTTGAGCTAAAAGAAGGAGCTAAATAATGGACCAAGGATATTGGAGTAGGAAGTTCATTCTGCAATAACATAACTAGGTAAAGCAGGGCTAGGCCTCAATAATATAAAACCAGAACCACTCAAACTAATTGACCAGCCATAAGCCAGGAGCTAAGAATTTACGAAGAATACCGTACGATAAATATCAATTTTAAAACTTTCCCTAAAAATAATCTATAATAGAATCTATGGTAAACCTGGAATAATCTTATTCAAAAAGATACAGAGACCCCAATTGTGACGTATACCCACTTCTACTTGATATGTGTATGCGTATCTACATCAGTAGTACAGTAAACCAAGATAATGCAAATACTAAAAGAAGCAGGAATTGGCAACAAAGGTTTACTAGAATCAAACCGCAAATCTCAGAATTGAAAGTAAACACACTGAATACGTAAAAATCATGCATAGAGTAAGGCAAGGGTGTCTTATAGATCCTCTAATCTTCAAACTTTACTCTGAAAAAATATTTAACGAAGCTTTGCACAACATTTAAAGAAATTAACTATCGATTGAATAAGATCAGATATACAAATGACACCATTGTATTTGCCTGCAACCTAGACCTACAAGTCATTATAAACAAAATCACATACCAGTCAACAATATGGAATCAACATAAACATAAAGAAGGCAAAGCTCATGACAATTAGCAAGAGAAGGTCAACTCCTCATCGACCAAACCCCAGTAGAAAGAGTCAAGCACTACAACTACCTCGGCACTATAATATGTCAATAATGGACCAAGAATCAGTAGATAAAAGAGCGCATCAGAAAAGCTAGACTTATCTGTAACTGGATGAGAGACTTCTTCAAAAGTTACAATCTCTCTCTTGGTATGAAAGTAAGAATGCTACGATGCGTCTCTTCTCTGTTCTGTTTTATGGTGTTGTATCGTAGAAAATAAACGAATATGTATGCTACAAGCACCTACAAGCTATGTTGAGTGGAAAATATATGAAAGGCAAGGTCCAGGAAAAGGAAGAACATACTGGTTAAAGAACTTCAGAGCCTGGTTTAACACCACATCTGTGCAGTTTTGCAGCGTTACTACAGACAAGATAAATATTACCACAGTTATCTTCAATATTCGTCACGGATAGGTACATCAAGAAGAAGAATGGATATTATATAATAATAAGGAAACAGATGGAGATGAAGGTAGTAGAGTTAGAGGAGAAAAGTGGTGTATTTTGTGGTAAAAATATTCTAATGAAACTGACAGGAAAATTCTATAAAACTGATGTAAGATCAGCAGTGATGTATGACACTGAATGTTAGAAAGTTAAGAAAAAAAAGAATAGCGAATGAATGTGGTGGATATTAGAGTGCCTAGACTATTACGTGAATTGATAATTAAGGATAAAATTAAAAATAAATTGATTAGACGATGTGTAGGGGTAGCACCAATTACTGAGTTGGAATTTTTTCAAACTAGTAAAAAAGAAAAACTAAAGAAAACCTGGTGAGAGACGTTTCGAAAGGACATATTTGCGGAGGACATATGTATTGATCCAAGATAGAAAGTGATACAGAAGTAAAATTAGAAAAGTCGACTCCGCATATGGATAACCGCAAATATAACGATAATGTGATTGGATAGATTAAGTATTTACTTTTAATATTTTTTTTATCTCGCCACTCGTCACTGGTCCTTCGAAATTTTCTTTCTACACTACTAATGCACTGAAAAAGAATTAAAGAATTATTTTATTTGTGCTTATATGTGTGTGAAACTTCATTTAAAAATTTTATTTGTTATTTTTAACGACCATACTAAAATAAAATAATTTAATATAAAACAAAAATAGTTTTCTTTACCAAAGATGTAAATTACTTCAAGCCTGTTAACATGGCTTTTTTTGTTTGAGTTCTTAAGTTAACTCGAGCAATTATTTTTAACTTCACAAGCAAACTCATTACGTTACGATTAACAGTGAAACCACCGGCTGTGACAATTAGCCATTGGCATCGGTTTGAATTCAATTATTTCATTACGTAAACGCGAATGGCTCACATAAAAGTACACTTACCGAGATCGACATCATCGATTTGCTTCAACTTGATGCTCATTGACGTCCCCGATAGGGGTAAACTATTAAACTGTGAACTCAAAGGGTTAGAGAAGGTTACGTTGTTATTGGCAAAGCTGGTCGATACTACTGGGTTTAAGGGATTTGTGTAGGGAAGCGTGTATTGAGTTAGAGAGCTCGTTACGGGGTTGCTGAAGGAGGGATTGTTGTAGGAAGTTTGCTGGAGGCCAGTCGGGTTATTAGTTAGTGGGTTGGTGAAAGTACTGTTTGAAATGGCTGTTTGGTTATAGCTGGTGGGCACGATGGAAGTGCCTAGGTTTGACGGAAGTGTGCCCATTACTCCAGTTCCTATCGAAGAAAGATTTGGAGGCAAGGAAGAACCTGAAATAATAAGAAATTTGAAATTTTATCAAATCTTAAAATATAAAGATAGATATTTCTCTTTAAATTCATCAAATTATTGATAATTTCCTAAGTTCTTTGCGATATACCTATACATTTTTTTAAATTGGTACATCAGACACCAGAATCTTATACAAAATTATAATTAGTAACAAAATACTAGACTAATTTAAGAGAGCGATGATTCTAACGTTAACAGTGAGTTTTAAAGAACTTATTATGCAAAGTCTAAACAAACAAATATTTTTTTTCAATTCCCTTTTTGAAAAAAGTGAATTTTATTAATTGAATCCCATTTCTTCGAGCTGAAGAGTAGTATATCCAAATCTTTCTCGTGATAACGATCCACTCGCTGATCCACTTACACCATACCTTATTGGTATTTCTTCTGTAATGATTTCAGACAGTGGAATAGTTCTGTATGTTTGACTTGAATGAATGAAATCGTTATTAACATTCATAATAATCGTAATAATAGAAAAACTCATGGAAGTGAAAAATATAGTAATTCAATTATCTAGTAATAAAAAGTGGAAGAAGAAATGCGAAAAGAGGATAATCAAATGGATCAGCGAAACGTCTAAACGACGCTGTATGAACAAATAAATATGTTACCATATTTCTGAAGCTATATTCTTGTGGCATGTTAATGCTATTTACTATCTTTAATAGGAATTAATTACAATCTGGAACTTTGGTATTTGTATCTGATATGGTAAGTTTTGTTCTTGTTTAATTTGTGATTTGCTGTTCTTGTAGAGTGATTTTACTGGATTTTTCCAATAGTTGGAATTTTCATAGTTGCTTTTGTCCCCTTTTTTTGTATTGCCGATATCTAGGACATTTTCTGTTCTTCTGTGACTTCCGATTTATTAATACAAATCTGAAACAGATCTTTCAATAGAGGGAATAGCTTATCTGTTATTAAATAGTTCTACTAAGTATCCTAGTCCTGTCTCTTTCCCGTTCTTTAGTGATTTACAATCGTTCCTTACTTCTATAAGATTTAGGCAGAGGAGAGAGCTTTAAGTTATAATTTGGTCCCTTATGTTTTCATTGGTTTTAAATTCTTCTCGGTTTTCGTTAGCATATTTGCACAGTAATTTTTTTATGTTTGGGTCATTATTGGTGATATTGTCTCTTTGTTATTTTCTTTTCTCATGATTTTAATGATTTTCAACTTTGTCTACTTCTTACGAAAGTTATATGTCAATAAAAGTACTTGAAAACACTGCTTTTTACATCGTGATTATAATACCTGAAAGTAAACTTGTAGCAGTCACAACTGCTTACATATAATTAATTAATATAATTTATTATTAAAATCCTAAAACCCCTCAGAATCCCGTTTATGAAACGTTTATGGGCAATAGACGATACGATGCGCAAGTGTAATCAACTAAAGTGGTCAAGAGTCGCTCGGCTAAAGTCAGTTTTGGCCAACAACTCACACAGAGAGGTGTATTTCTCCAAGCCTTAACCGGCATTTTTTTTGTCTTAAAATCGGGTAGAAAATCTGTGATTGGATTTAATATTTTCCCCGAACATCAAGGGAGGAATTGGAACAACATAATATGATAAAGAATCTTGATTGAAAAACCCGGCTTTCAAATCTGCCGAAATGATTATTTAAAACCCGGCTTCCAAATCTGCCGAAATGATTATTTAAAACCCAGGTGAGCAATTTAATCATTTAGTTTTATAGGCCTATAATTTTATTGATATTTTCATTGTCTTTTGAAATATTAACAGTGTAAAATCCGAGTTTTCTCATATGTATTATGTGGCCTTGAGCTTAGATCGTAAATTTATCGGAGACCTAATTAGGTTTTTTCTGTTTTTTTGTATACCTACTCGGTATAAAAACTTTCATGCCTAATTTACTAGATATTCTTTAAATGCGCAGACGCAATAAATAGACAGGATGACAGTCAGCTGATGTAATAAAATGTTTGTTTATTGTGGTAATTCGATGTAAGAGTATGTGTTGACAGTCATCTTTGGGTGCCTTGATGTTTCTCTAAATGTTATTTTTTGTAGATTTTACCCGATTAGGATAACGATTAATATTAGGATTAGTTTAACCAAACACCTACTTCAACCCATTAGTAACCAGGAACCGATTGTCTCCAGAACCACAGCGTTCTCCTTCATTCGCTTTTTCGGAGCCCCAAGGACCGTTAGAGTTTTAAGGGGACTTAACCAGGACAGCTGTAGTGTTGTGACAGACATTAACATCAAGTTTCATAGGGTTAAGGTTTTTTCTTGTAACTTACAACTTTGTATATGCATATACCAAGGTTAGTACTTATTACAGTTTTTGTATCATCAGGTAAATGGTTATTAATTAATTAAATTAGATTCATTGTTAGGTAAGGTAGTTTCTTTTGTATAACCGTCACGGTTTTTTTAGTATTTATATTCCATACCTTACCTATCTAGGATTTAACTTTAGTTACTAACCTTAGTGTTAAGATTTCGCTTCTCCCATGGACTTAGATTATATATTTACTAATACATTTTTTCGTTTGGCCCAGTAGTGGGGATATTTCATTTTGTCGTGGCTTTTGGTCCTCGTATACCGTAGCCCCACTACTGTAATTATATTTTCTATATATATATATATATATATATATATATATATATATATATATATATATATATATATATATATATATATATATATATATATATATATATATATATTGTTATGGTATGTAAAATCGAGAAAAATATTGGGTTGATTAAAATATTTCAAAGTTCGAAAACATTAAAATAATTCAGATAAGTAGGATAATAACCAACAAACATTTCGAAGAAGGAAAGTTTTTAAATTCTTGGATTACCTGTATTAAACAAAATGTAAGCTATGCATAAATTATTTCTTTGTTATACTTGAGTGACCCGCATAATTTTAAGTGAAATCCAAAGACAATTGAACCGGGTTTTCCAAATACATTAATGCAGTGATTAAAGACAATAGAAGATATTTTAGAAAGAGGTTTTTGTTAGTTTTTAAGAATTCTAGAAAAATATTATTTGTAAATAAGTTTTAGGAAATTTTATAATTATAGGTAAAAATTTGTTTGTGATCGAAATGAAAAAATGGGGGAATTGTGACGAGTTTTGATTGGCGGAGATTGAAAAAGGTGGGATAGGTATGTAGGAATGAAAGTTTAGCTAGATTTAGGAGAGAGAAAAGATAATCAGTTGGTTTTCCAAGTCTGTAAGACGAACAGTGATTGTTCTCTGGCGGTTCCCGAAATGTAGCAAGCAGTAGTGTTGAATGTTAGTGAGTTTTTGTGGAGTTAGTGTATCTGACAGAAGCTGAAGCAGCAAAATATTGTAAGTCATATTTCTCTACTTATATTCCAAGAGTCACTGTTCAGGCCAACGAGAGATTCAGTTTATCGTAAAGAGAAGATATTCCAAGAGTCATTTTTCACTCGGGCCAACGAGAGATTCAGTTTATCGAGAGGAGAAAGGCTATCATAATTTGAATGATTTGTGCTTTTGAAGGAGATCATTAAGGACGATATACTTGCAACAATCTGTTGTAAGATTGCTGATTACATAGGGGGCGGTTGAGAGGAGATAATATAGTCTACAAGGAACAAGGATTTGGACCACTCATCATCAGAGAGAGATATTTTTGTTTTCTGCAGTTTTTTTCTTTTATTGATAACACAATTTTTACACTTAATTTAGAAAGGATATAAATATTTTGATTAGGAGAGTTAGAATAGTTTGGGATTTTGAGATTTCAATTAATATTGTTTGTACCAATAATTTTGATTGTTCACGTACGTAGAACAAAATTTTGAGAATCATTATATGAGATTTGTTTATTGAAAACTTTTGAGTGTGAATTATTTCATTATTTTTATTTCAATATATAGTGTTAGATCATATGTGTTTTTTATTATTCCGGTATTCTTTGGACCTTACCTTTCACATGTAATAGCATAGATATTGAAGCACGAATTTAACCCTGAGATAAAAGAATTAAAAATTGTGATAGAGTCATAATCATATCATTTAAATAATTTTAATTAATCAAAAAAAATTAATTAGCTAATTATTGCTTGGCGCACCAAGACTTTAAATATCACAATAACTGGCTTCCAAAACGTGGGGCTTGAAAATATCGCAGCTTCACATTTGAAGGAAGGGAAAGAGATCTGGAATAAGTACAGGTGATCCAGAGATAAAAACATATAACATTGAGGGAATTTGAATTTGAAAGTATTTTGACAATTTTTCCAGGGAATATAAATTTGATTTATTGATTGATCGTAGTTAGTGCATATTTACTGCTATTGAATTATTTGATTTTATTTTCTTTACCAATCGTACATTTGATATTTATTTTGAATTATTTGAATTTTACTGATTGCATATTTGATATTTGTCGTGAAAATTTAATACATTTGGAGAGAAATATTGTCGTGTTCTGAAACATATAGAGTGTTGTAAAATTTCACATTTGGCGGGGACAAAAACAGTAACGAAAAGAAACAACATGTCGACCACAAGGAGTCAAAGCAAAACGCAAGAAAGGAAAGAGGATAAGATAGAAGAGGAAACAATTATTGATGAAGGATCGGATAATGAAGGAAATTCTACAATAATGGAGGAAAGAAAAGAAACAGGGATGTTAGAAAAATTATTAGCTATGATGCAAATACAGACACAACAAATACAAGAATCGTCACAAAAAATGGATAAAAATCAACAAGAAACAAAACAAACAATAGAACTAAATAACAGAAATATAGAGCAGCGTTTGGAAAACTATGAACAAAAATTAGAAGAAAATGATAGAAAAATGGAAAAGCGTTTGGACAAATATGAAAATGAGGTAAAAGTCTGTTTAGAAAAAGTCAGAGAAGAAACAGAGAGGAAACTAGAGATGCAGAGAGAAGAAATAGAAACTAAAATGAAAGATATTAAGACTGTACAGAAAAAGGAATTAGAACAGTTAGAAACAAAATTTGAAATGGCTTTACAAGAAGACAAGAAAGAAATAGAAAAACAAATTGAGGATATCAGAAAACAACGAGAGATGGGAGACAGGAGAGAAGTACTCATCCAAAGTCCGGGTGACATAAAAATACAGTTTGGCGGGGATATTCGGAAAACACACCCAGTACCGTTTGTTAAAAATTTGAAAACCAAATTACAACATATTAGATATTTTGACGATTGCAAAGAAACAATTAGAAACCATTTGAAAGAAGGAGCAGCGTTATGGTATGAAAGCAAGGAAGATGAGTTTGAAAATTGGACAGATTTTGAAAATAAATTTCTCAACTATTTCTGGGGGAAAAATAAACAGAGAGAAATCAACCAAGAGCTACAGAATGGAAAATATCACGAAAAAATGGGAATATCTGAAGAAAGATATGCTTTGCAGATATATAACAATTCAAAATATCTAGAATACAAATATTCTACCGAACAGCTGGTAGAAATGATCAGCAGACATTTTGAGGAAACGTTGGAAGATCACGTGATTTTGAGAAACTATCAAGATATTGATAGTTTGTGCCAATTCCTTCAATTAAAAGAAGCGAAAAGAAAAGAAATGAGAAATAGAAGACAACATGACCAATATAATGGACCGGAAAGAAGGTATTCATCAAATTATGACCAGAGAAACCGACATCCCAGATCAACAAACGAATATAGGCCGAGAAATTACAATAATTACAATAGACAACAAATTACGATAACCGGAATGATACACAAAATAGAACAAATGAAAATCACAACAGGAATAGAGATGCACAAAATCCTCCGAATAGGAATACGAACGAACAAAGGGACGATAGAAATAACCAGAGCTTCCAACAACAAAATAGAAGGGAGATGAATCATGTAGCAATAGGAAACGAAAGACAAATTTCTAATTCTAATCTAATATTTTTAGATGCATTTATAAAACATAAAGCGATTAAAATTGTGATTGATTCTGGCTCGGAGATATCGCTAATCAATAAAAAACTAGTAAAAGAATTAAATTTGGACAGATTTGTGTATAAGATTCCTAGGGTTGATTTAGTGGGTGCAAACAATAAAAATTTGACGACAGTAAACGAAGGTTTGGGAGTACAGATAAGAGTGGGAAACAAATTCCATATTATGAAATGTGTGGTGATTGAAGATTTAAATCATGATATGATAGCGGGAATTGATGAATTGAGAAAAAAAGATATCACCATAAATTTTTCGGAAAATAAACTGGAAATCAGAGCAGAACCAGACAACACAGGAGAAGAAAAGCAAACAGATAGGAAAACAAATTCTGGAAGGATCAATGCACAGGAAAAACGCAAAGAAATCGATATGACTGTAGAGGATAAACCGAAAGTACAAGAACAAGATCTAACAGAAGAGAAAAAGAGAAGGAAGAAAAAGAAGAAGAGTTCGAAAAGAAAGCAGGAAAATAAGATGGAGACCAGAGAAAAACAGGAAATAGAAGGTACAGAAGAATTGTTGGCAACCGACGATAAAACAGAATGGAAGCAGGAAGAAAAAGAAAGTATCATCAGAGAAATGAAAGGAATAGAAACATGGTGCTCGGAATACCAAAGGGGAATTAGAGGATAAAAAGAAAACAGAAGAAAAAATGACACTGATGGACGAGAATCCAGAATTTTGTGAAGAAGTATTATGGACAGTGAACACATGTGAACAAAAGGAGGATGAAAGAAAAATAAATTGTGGAGAAAACATGGGAAAGAAAATAGAGAAGATTTTAGGAAACCATGGAGATCTTGTTAATGAAGTAAACCGAGTGGCTAAAAATTATGAATTTTCTTTTAAGGGAAAATACTTGGAAAAATTTAAAACGAAAATATATCCAATCCCGTATAAAGACAGGCAATATACGGGGTATTTTAACATTCACGACATCTATCAATATCATGAATAGATTTTAATAACATAGTGAAATAATTTGATCCTGGAAAACTTTTGTCATTTTTTAAATTTAACAAAGAGTTTTCGGCAGATCAAATGGCGGGGATTTGTTATGATATGTAAAATCGAGAAAAATATTGGGTTGATTAAAATATTTCAAAGTTCGAAAACATTAAAATAATTCAGATAAGTAGGATAATAACCAACAAACATTTCGAAGAAGGAAAGTTTTTAAATTCTTGGATTACCTGTATTAAACAAAATGTAAACTATGCATAAATTATTTCTTTGTTATACTTGAGTGACCCGCATAATTTTAAGTGAAATCCAAAGACAATTGAACCGGGTTTTCCAAATACATTAATGCACTGATTAAAGACAATAGAAGAGATTTTAGAAAGAGGTTTTTGTTAGTTTTTAAGAATTATAGAAAAATATTATTTGTAAATAAGTTTTAGGAAATTTTATAATTATAGGTAAAAATTTGTTTGTTATCGAAATGAAAAAATGGGGGAATTGTGACGAGTTTTGATTGGCGGAGATTGAAAAAGGTGGGATAGGTATGTAGGAATGAAAGTTTAGCTAGATTTAGAAGAGAGAAAAGATAATCAGTTGGTTTTCCAAGTCTGTAAGACGAACAGTGATTGTTCTCTGGCGGTTCCCGAAATTTAGCAAGCAGTAGTGTTGAATGTTAGTGAGTTTTTGTGGAGTTAGTGTATCTGACAGAAGCTGAAGCAGCAAAATATTGTAAGTCATATTTCTCTACTTATATTCCAAGAGTCACTGTTCAGGCCAACGAGAGATTCAGTTTATCGTAACGAGAAGATATTCCAGGAGTCATTTTTCACTCGGGCCAACGAGAGATTCAGTTTATCGAGAGGAGAAAGGCTATCATAATTTGAATGATTTGTGCTTTTGAAGGAGATCATTAAGGACGATATACTTGCAACAATCTGTTGTAAGATTGCTGATTACATAGGGAGCGGTTGAGAGGAGATAATATAGTCTACAAGGAACAAGGATTTGGACCACTCATCATCAGAGAGAGATATTTTTGTTTTCTGCAGTTTTTTTCTTTTATTGATAACACAATTTTTACACTTAATTTAGAAAGGATATAAATATTTTGATTAGGAGAGTTAGAATAGTTTGAGATTTTGAGATTTCAATTAATATTGTTTTTACCATTAATTTTGATTGTTCACGTACGTAGAACAAAATTTTGAGAATCATTATATGAGATTTGTTTATTGAAAACTTTTGAGTGTGAATTATTTCATTATTTTTATTTCAATATTTAGTGTTAGATCATATGTGTTTTTTATTATTCCGGTATTCTTTGGACCTTACCTTTCACATGTAATAGCATAGATATTGAAGCACGAATTTAACCCTGAGATAAAAGAATTAAAAATTGTGATAGAGTCATAATCATATCATTTAAATAATTTTAATTAATCAAAAAAAATTAATTAGCTAATTATTGCTTGGCGCACCAAGACTTTAAATATCACAATAATATATATATATATATATATATATATATATATATATATATATATATATATATATATATATATATATATATAGGTGAGTTTTGTTAGTTGTTAATATTATAAATATATTTGTTACAAGTAGTTTTGCTTTTATTTCAGTTCCTGCTTACAGTTATAATATAGCAGAACAAGGTCAATAGTGTCTTTTTCGGTTTTTAAACATTATTACAGGGTATTGTATCAATAGTACTTTATTCCTTGTTGTTCATAACTTCATTTATTTTTTCGTTAATTTCCTTCAGAAATTAGCTGGCGCCCATTTCAGTATTTTCCTAGGCATCTCCGTATATTATCTTATCTTACCCCTTTTATAGTTCCAGATTTTCAGGTGCATCATTATATTGTATTCTTTTGGTTAAAAGATCTCTTTTCCCCTTATCTCAAAGCCAAATTCTAGTGTAGTGAGGCTAGCCCGAATTCTTGCTTGAGGTTTTGTGTCTCTGTGTTCTTTTGAGCTAAGCCATTCTTTTTATTATAACTTCTTTGCTAGTTCTTCTCTAATTTATCATCTCCTTCTCCATATACCACCCCCTAAATTTTATTTAGGTTTCAAACTGACGTAGTTTATCGAGATAACACATAATGCGTAGCACCCCACAAAATAAGTTTATCACATTTATGTCCCTTTTAATAAAGTATTTTGACTTAAAACTAAAACTGAGTTTTACTACAAACTGAGTTTGCACTAAAAGTGCAAACTAATGTCACAGGCCACAAAATTTCTTCATTTCGGTAAATGGCTCTTCTGAAAGCTTAATTATAAAGCTAATGCGATCAAAATAAATTGCTTGCGCAAGATTGTACCATTTAGAGGACCATCTTTTTCCTCGGTTTTAAAATGCGACAGATTTAACATTGCCAATAAAAATTGCTTGAAAGGCTTAATTACATTCAAGGTATACAGCGACTGAGTTAGTACTACTCTTCATTTTTACACTTTATACACATCTAGCCAAGCAGCAATAGGGGCTCTTATAAGCCCTAAGGCACTATCACTATCAAAATAAATTGCTTGCGCAAGATTATACCATTTAGAGGACCATCTTTATTCTCGGTTTGAAAATGCGACAGATTTAACATTTCCAATAAAAATTGCTTGAAAGGATTAATTACATTTAAGGTATACAGCGATTAAGTTAGCACTACTCTTAATTTTTACACTCTACACACATATAGCCAAGCAGCCATAGGGGCCCTCATAAGCCCTAAGGCACTACTAAGCCCTAAAGGGAACTAAACTCTAGGCTAGTATAGTAATACTGACACGAATTCGACAGACAGGCAGACATAACATAATAATGTTACACTGGTATGGGTTTGAGATAATTGGGAAATATATGATATGGCAATTAAAGAACTTATGAATTTGCAAGAACAGCATCACCTACAAAATACACCGATCGAGAGGCGACTGTGGGAGAAAATATTTTCATCTATATGCTACTTCCGGTTATACCGGAAGTTGCTTATATCCTTGTTTTTTTAATAGGACACCCTATATATTTTTTAATTTTAGAAATATTCACGTTATTCTTAACATTTTTTGTTAATAAATTCCTGTACCTATTGTGAACCGTATCAGAGTTATAATGGTTTTTATATGAAAATTACACTTTTCTACCATGTATATAAAGTTCAATATCCCCTAATGTAATTTGAATAAAAGTTTAAATTCCTTAGGTACTTATTAAACAGATACAGCATTATCGTTTACAGTGTGAAGTTGCCTTTTTCATTATACAGGATTCTGTCAAAATTGGCATAAAGCCGGTACCCTAAATTTTTGCCTAATTCCTTTTTTCAAATTGGATTATTATAATTGGTATGTGATTAATTATTTTAGAGAAATATGTTTTTCATTATCGATCTGTATTAGTATTGCCTATACCCATCTCTTGCAGTTTTCAAATAAATTAACTTCGTACATTTTTGTGACAAAAAAATTATTTATTAAGTTGCCTATGGAATATTCTGACAAAAATATCAGTTATTGTTAATGTTTAATAGTAACCTTGTTGTACGGCATTGGGTGACAATTGGGTGATAATAATAATTTGCCTAATTTTCTTGACAAAAAATAATGGCTCATTTAGGATATAGAAATGATGATTTTTTAAATTTAATTATAATTTACGGTGAGTGTAACAGAATAGTATCTATCCAGAATTTGTCGTGTGTTTGCTGAGAGATATCCTGAGAAGCCTCGACTAAGTCATAAAACTGTAAAACGTTTGTTGAACAACTGTTTTCAGGTTGGTCAGTTTATAAGTAAAAGGATCCACGTCGATAATAAAGGCGTACAAATAGATATCCTGGGATATCTGGAAGCTAATCCAAATTCATCCTTACGGTAATGTGAGCAATTGTTACAGGTATCCACTCAAACAATTCACAGGATTTTAAAAAACCTCATTGTGAAAAATTTGTGAATGGGTTTTAATGAAATGCCAAGGTCAAGATTTTACAAAAAAAAATTATTTGGTGTGATGAATCGAAGTTTACAAAAAATGGTATATTTAACCGCCGTAATAGTCAATTCTGAAAAGACGAAAATTTTAATTTCACGTGGGATAGTAAATTTCAAGCATTCTTTTCGTTCAATGTTTTTTATGCTGTGAAAAAGAATAAGATAGACATCTCGTGATTTATAACGAAAATTTAAACGGAGAGCGTTACTGCAACATTCTACGGTAAGTCATTGTCCAGCAATGCACGCTTTACGTATTAATAAGGCTAACGAATTTTGGTTTCAACAAGATAGAGCACCGGCTCACAATATTCAAGGAGTCGGCACATTGCTTGATAAAATATTTAGCGATAGACTGATAGCTAATAAAGATCTATTTCTCTGGTCACCAAGATCCCGTTGTCACCGTTAGATTACTGTATTTGAAGATATGTTAAAAATAAGGTGTTCTTTCAACCTGTCACTACTGAGAAAGCTGTAATAAACAAAGTCCTTCAAGTTCTTAATGAAACAGATAAAGAATCGATATCAAGAGCTACTAATGAAAATCTGATTAAAAGAGTTCATAAATGATTGAATGTTGATGGGTGACGTTTTCAACATTTATTACATTAATAAGCTAGCGCCTATTTTCTCTGATATAATATCTCTGATATAATATCTCTGTTATAGCATCTTTTTATTAGTTCAATGTTTAACTTACAATATGAAAGTTGTAAATTAACACAACATAGTCTACGAAAAATTGTTTTGTGACAAAAATGTATAAAGTAATTTATTTGAAAACTGCAAGAGATAGGTATAGGGAGTACTAAGACAGATCGATGAAAAACATATTTTTCTAAAATAATTAATCACGTACAGGGTGTCCCATTTGAAAAAGAGGAATTAGGCAAAAATTTAGGATACCGGCTTTATGCCAATATTTTAAACTTTGCCAGGATATTGAACTTTGTACACATGGTAGAAAAGTATAATTTTCATACAAAAACCATTATAACTCAAAAACGGTTCACAATAGCTATAGGGAAGTATTAACAAAAAATGTTTTAATATCGTGAATATTTCTAAGATTCAAAAATATAAGTACAGGGTGTTTTAAAAAAAAAACAAAAAAGCAACTTTCGGTATAACCGGAAAATAATGAAAATATTTTCATTAAATAGATCACTCTTTAAAACCCCTTTATTCCAATTTCTTAGTTCTCGGGATATTTCTAATTGACCGTTTATCTGCCGCGCCCAATTTATAATAATATAAATTATTACCTAGTACACTAGTCTGTCCCAAAGTTCCGCCCATTCCAATGGAATGCTGAGTCAGACTATTCATTGTCGTTCCCATCATGCTACTTTTATTAGTGTAGTGATGACTTAAACTGTTATACTGTGCTGAAGTCGGATTGTAGCCCACGGGCACTGGATTTGACGGAAGATAACTGCCCGTGATGTTTGTGGTACCGTGGTATGAAGAGTTTTGCCCTATGCCTGTATTCATCGTTGGGTATATGCTTGGAGTCGTGTGTGACATTGTTATGGGAGAAATGGGAGGACTACATTCTCCTAAGGCGTGGGAACTTACGCTCGTTGCCAAACCAGTCCCTGAAAATTGAGATAATACAAGATAAAGTATAAAACTTTTGAGAAAAAATAGCTTAGAATATTTTATTTTATTTTAACTAGGACAAAACATAGCTATATATATTATATTAGGTACCTAAATATAACACCAAGAAAGTGACACAACTTCAAAAAAAATGTTTTAATAATATCTATATAGTGACATACTCGTTCTTTTGTATAATTATTCAAATCTTTTGATTTTTTCTTACATTTTGTAAGAAAAGTAGTTGAGTTGTAAGAGTTTTGGCCAAGTACTTGGCCAATGGTTGTGTAGGGCAGTTGTATGCACTGACAATTTGACTTAGGGGAATATCCGGTTTGTGAATTTTGGGTAGGTCATATATCGAGATGTATTGGAAGACTTTTCACAAGGAATTGGAGATTTCATTAGGTCAACAAGACGAGAGGTTTTATTGATAACGGCGTTTGTTGTGTTCTCCAGATAGATTGTTGGATTATTAAGAATGGGTTGATAGTCTGGAGTATTAATAGGATTTAGGAGTTTATTAATGAAAAAAGAAGTGTTTAGGATAACGATGGCACTGCCTTTAATGACGGGAAGAATGACTAGATTTTGATTTGACTGAAGTTCTTTCTTTTTCTTTAACTTTCTCAGAACTCTAGCGATGTCTTCTCTAGTTATTTTAGCATCTTTGGAAGGTAAACTGGAGATGGCTTCTTCAGTTTAACACATGATTGTTTTAATTAAAATGTGACTTGGTAACAGAATAATTGAAACCTTTTGCTAACGCTTAAGTAGCATTGATCGAAATAAGGGTACCAGAAAAGTTATGAACCACTGCAGTGGGCTTTAATGTTGTAGTTTTTGAAATTTGTTATATATATATATATATATATATATATACATTAAATTTAAAGTAGAACTGTAATTAAAATAGATAATTAAAAATTAGAATTAGAATTACTAGCAGAATGATGCTTAAATAACAACTGTATTGGTGTGGGGTGAATCCAGTAGCTCTATAACCGATGCAGCCAGTCCCAAGCCCGGATAAAAAGGAGGATAGAGGAGTAACACCTCTAAAAAAACCAGGGTTCAACTGTCCCGGTTGATAGAACCCTGTAAGGGCTCCTTGTCTAGGATTACAGACGAAGGGTAGATGATGCTCGTAAGCTGCAGTGAAAGCAAATTTTCTAGGAGTAGGAAAACTCCAAAATTAAACCCTGACCCTTCAAGTCGGGGGTTGAGGCATCGGACTAACTCCCCGTTACTGAGAAAAAAAATAAAATGTTAAAAAGCCCAGCTCGGAATGAATCGATCAACAAACGACGACGTACGCTACGAAAAAGGAGTATGAATTTCGAAACTTGGAACGTGCAAGGTTTTGAACCTAAAATAAATGAAATAATATATGAAATGAGTAAGCTGAAATTGGACAACACAGTAATCACCGAAACAAAACGAAAGGGCCAAAGATCAGAAAACATCGGAGAATACGATCACTTTTACAGCGGAGTACCAAAGGAGAAAAGAGCTCAATAAAGTGTTGCCATATTAATACGTAAGAAGCTAAAGAAATACATAACTACTTGGGATGCCATAAACGAGAGACTAATAAAAATGAACCTTACGATTAGAGGACACAAATGCACAATCTTGGGAGTATATGCAGTAAATGATGACGCACCAGTAAACATTAAAAACGATTTAAATTATATTTTATTTTAAACATTAAAACGAGTAAATAAACCTGAAGAAGAAAAAGAAGGAAATGAAAGGGAGAAAGTAATACAGAAGAGGTATAATCTAATCAGCTTAGAACAAGAAAGCGTGAGAGAATTATACAGAAATAGAATAAATCAAAAGTTGGAAAATAAACAATTTAATAATAATGAAGAACATTACACTCACATAAACAGGTGTCTCCAGGAGGCAGTAACAGAAGTCATTGTATACCAAATCGTGAATTAAAGAAGACTTCCATATTGATTTGACAAAGAAATAGAACAAGAAATAAAGAAGAAAAGAGACCAATATCAAAAACTCTTAAATACAAAGAATATAACAGATAAAATAATCCACAAGAAGTCTCAAGCTAAATTACGAAAAATGATATGTCGGAAGAAAAATAAATCATGGCAACAAAAGTGTAACGTGGTAAATTCACATCTAGGAGGACGAAGAAGCACAGAAAATTGGAGAGTCTTAAAATCTTTACCACAAGATAAGAAGAGAGACATAGTGTCAATAATAACAATGGATGACTGGGACCAATATTTTGAGAAACTCTTAAGGGAAGATAGACCACAATTTAAAGACAACAACGAAACACAAAATATAATTATTTTAACTTCGCCTATACGAATAACAACGAATGAAGTGGAAGATGTATGTAGATCTCTAAAAAATAACAAAGCACCGGGTCTAGGTAACATCCCGGCAGAGTTAATTAAACAAGGTACGACCAAACTATATACAAGTTTAGCCAAACTGTTCCAAAACTGCATTAATGGTATGACAACCCCAGAGGAGTGGAAGACATAATTCATAATTATTATACACAAAAAAGGCAGAAGGGATGTATGTGACAATTACAATGACATTGCCGTGACAAACTCGGTCAGTAGAATATACGGAAAAGAAATTAAAAACAGAATAGAAAGCGAATATAAAGACTTAGAGGCTAAGGAACAGGCAGGATTTAGGGCAGGTAGATCTGCTGTTGACCATATATTTTGCATTACACAGATTATTGAAAAGAAAATAGCCGTTAATCAAGAAATACATTTATTGTATATAGACCTACGAAACGCTTATGATAGCGTACCACATTATAAATTATGTAAAGCGTTAGAGAAAACAAACATAAGCATGAATTTAATAAATGCGACGAAGGAACTGTACGCTAATGCTAACTCAAAGGTAAAGGTTAAAAATAATCTGGCCTTAAGCAGGGCTGCTGTCTCTCCCCGACATTATTTAAAATTTATCTAGAGCAGGCTCTAAAACTGTGGAGGCGCCAATGTAGAAATATGGGAATGCCGATTAACAACAATAGCATATACACTTTGTCATTTGCAGATGATCAACTAGTGATAGCACAAGATTATGAATATATTGAGTCTATGACTGGAAAATTAATCGAGGAGTATAAAAAATGGGGACTTGAAATCAATATCCAAAAAACCGAGTATATATGTATCGGCGGGAAACAACAGGACCTCATATTAGAAGATGGAGAAGTTATCAAACATTGCAACACATATAAATATTTAGGTATGACTAAATATTTATATGCAAACTAAACATCAAGAAAATAAGCATGTAAGTAACGAAACAAGCAATAGGCTTTCTTTAATACGATTTTTGAAGGAATGGTCTCGAAAAACTTACCATATAGAGCAAGCTTGAAAGTAAGACAATAGATTTGAGACATACCTGGAACCAGCATCTATAACTAAAAGAGAGGTGACCTTTTTAATGATGGTCAGTCACACTCACGGCAATACATGGAGATTTAGACCGAACATGATGTATTGGATATACAAAATGGTGATAAAACCCATAATAATATATGCATCGCTGGTATAATGGTCAAATGTGCAACAAAGAAGTGCAATGTTGAACCTATGCCAGGTTCAAAGACTTGCGGTCATAACAGGGTTACTATATGGACATGCGCTAGTAAAAAGAATATCTAAATACAATATACTATGAAGTCCAGCGACACTAGATGCAGAAGACAAGCAATATATGGAGACTTCAGAGCAAGTCCAAATATATACGGTACCCACCCAAATGAACTCTACACACTAGTGAATGCTAAAAACATTTTTTAATAGATGTCGTAAAAGAATATAGAAGTTAAGCACAATAAGTCTAAAAACCTGAAAGCTGCAGTGTCACCGGGAAATGTTTTTACACGGCTTCCAAATGAAAAATAATGTCCAAGGTAAATGAGGCAGAGATAGATCTCCCACAAGATATATTAACCACAATGTCATCGTAACCATACTAATTTTAAAGGCTAGAAAAATAAGCTCATGAATTTATAAAATCACGATACCTCCGACTAGTTGATAACTTGCAATATCAAAAAGATTTAAATTTGCTATTATTTGGTATAATTTGGTTTTTATTTTATATTTCGTGGCCTACGAATAAAATTTTCCCGAATAGCTGTGTTGTTTGATGCTTTGATATAATATAATAAACCATTAAAAAATTTACTGTTTACATTAAGTTTTTAAATTGTGGCACTTTGATAACAATAATACCGTAATTAAATATAATAAATATGGTTTTAAAACATAGTCTAAGCTCATAAGCATAAATTTGAATTGCTTTCGAATCTAAAATCAGCAAGGAAGAGAAGTTCCAATATATTCCTCTTCAAGCTAAATATATTCAATCGAATAAAAGCAGTTTGTTTCTTTTTTACATATGAACAAATGCATAAACTTTAAAATAATCTAAATCTATGTGATTAGCCAAACAGGATGATTTTTGTACATTTGACTTATCTGTCACAATTTTGGTTTTGAATATATGCGAGAATTACATGACAAAAAAAAACGTTTAAAACTCCTTTTGCATGATTGCACGAGTACGTTTTTCAAAACTAGACAACTTTATTTACAAATTCCACCCAATGATGTCTTAATGTTGTCTTTGAGAAAGCATTTTCTATGATATGAGCTCGTTTGTAATCTGAAAGATTAAATTTAGAGTTTTTTAGTCATATTTCAAATGCCTCATATTTGTTGCCAAAACTCAAAGTCGAAATTTCATATTATAAGTTTTGAAGAGTAGTCTCTAATTTTTGTCGATAGGATACTCTGATCAAAAAATATTAAATTTTTACCATCGAGTTGATACAAATTTTATTTAAAAAATTGATTTCGCACGCGTAACTCACATTTAAAATCGCCGGTCGCTTCAAGTGTGGTTTATGAGCGAACGGTTCATTCTACAGAAAAAGTGTTAATAAATCTTTTTTTTTTTAATTTTCTTGTTTGAAACATTTTTTCGACGATATACAAATTCTGGTTAAATCGATATTTTCCGACCCCCCAGTTCGATGTTGTGTTATAGAGGGAAGCCTGGGGTTAGGAGTGGCAAACTTTTGTGCATCTTTTTCTAGGTCTCAACATTGACATTCTCAGCAAAATTAAGCTTGTTCGTATGATTTTTAGAGGTCAAATCTCTGACGACTGGACTATATTCCAATTACTTATTAGCAAAAAAACTCTTGTTGAACTAATTTTTTAAAAACAATGTTTAAATAAATATTAAATCTTTTTAACTTATTCTAAAGTTCAAAGTTTTTAAAATGCCTTTTAAATTTATATGCTCATCTATCATAATTATCCGGACCACGGACAATTGTTTAATCATTTAGTCTATGTGATGAATATTTAACATAACTAATAAACTATTAAACCTGGTTGCAATTTTTACACACAATTGCAATTTAACAATATTGACTCTATAATAACCATATTAGCTTCTTCTTCTAGTGCCGACTCCACTAATAAAGATTGGCTATAACCATTGCATATCGTCTCTATCTTTTGCTGTTTTTAATCCAAACGTGATATTGTTTTACAAACAATTGCAAAAAATACGGTAGATAATTATTACACTAAAACCTTAGTTAAACTATGAAAACAGTAAGGATCGTGTAACAGGAAATTGCTTATTGTATATTTACGAATTTAATCTTACCTGCTCAGAAAGGGACAAGTATAAATAATGATGAACGGTTGATCTTACGAACCTCAAGAAATATGATAGGGCATTATTTTTGTAGGGGAAAATCCTTAATTTAAACAAAAGTTTTACATACCATATGTATTTTAACATACCAAATTTATTAAGAACGTAAAAATTTTCATTTTTCAGTTATGTTATGAATTCTATATGCCACGAATAGAAATGCCAAAAATTCAAGACTTTATAAGAAAGAATATTTGCATGATTTGAAGATTAAGTAAAAAATTTCGAGTGTGTACCATTAGCCACAAAAGAAAATTGATATATAGCTAAGCCAACCCTAATATGTAGGTATCACCTTAAAATAATATTTATATATAAGAGATCATTTACGAGTGCAGCCACTTTGTCCGATTATCCCAGAGTTTCTATTGTACATATTTATGTTATTGTTATTTAAGTTCTTTCTGTTACTGTTTAAGTAGGAATATACTCTATCGTTTGGGGTTATCTGCTCATCTATTTATGTATCCAAATCATACAAACTCTATTTTCTTTATTTTTTTTTATATTATACTTCGGCGCATAATATTTCTTTATTAATCTTCTGATTGTCTCTTGCTAAGAAAGATAATTTAACGTTCGTGTCATTGCTCTCGCTTTATTTATTCTTTCCCCGATATTTTTTCTTATTAACGATTACCTTAAATATTTGCAGGTTTCCATAACCTTGATTTTTTAATTAATTACCAAATAAATTACGAAAGCCAAGGAATTTTGAAATTTGAGGTTAAAAGAAAATGATAGAAAAAAATAATGGAATCTAAATATCTGGGAATAAACTTATCGAGCGACAATAACATTGAAAAGGAAGTAAAGGAACAAGTAGCAAAAACAATCAGAATAGCGGGATGCCATAACGACACAATATGGAGAAAGAGACACTTAAAAACGAAAACAAAAGCCCATATATGCAAATCTACAATCCGACCTGTATGATGTATACCGCAGAAACAAGACCAAACACAAACAGGACAAGAAGATATTTGGAGATAAATGCAAGTCAAATTTTTATTTGTCTACTTGGTGAAATTAACCATGCCGGTATTGCGATTCTGAGAACAACGAAGTAAGGTATTTATCGGTACTTTGGGGTAAAAACCCCGTCGATAAATTCGCCTGCATAATTTGGATATGACCAACAGTTGAGTAAAAGGTATCATAGAAATCAGCCGCAAAATCTCGCAAGCCTCTTAGCTAAAATCTCTAGCTCGCAAAATATTCGCTTTGCTTTTTAGTATTTGTACTATATTGTATTTGTACCTAAGTAGTTCTCATCGCAGTAATCTTTCATAAATAATAATAAACCAATCACTGATAGTACGTAGTGTTTCCTAAAACCGCAGTTATCCTGTGTCATACACCGCACTGATTATGCACCGCAGTATACTTTCATTCAAATCAGTAGTGTTACCAGTAGTTCGCTTTTAATATAAAAAAAAGATTCTGCTAAGCAATTATTCTTGTAATTACATATAATAGAGAAATTAGCCTCAGTGAAGTTTAGTGAAACCACAGTGTTATTGGACAATACCGCCATTCACTATCCATTCTACATATGAACGTTCCTTAATGTCCAGCTAAAATCAGAAATTGCTATTGAATCCTAAAAATAAATTTAGACTAGTATTTTATCTATTTTTCATTCCAGCCTACGCGGGTAATCCTTTAATTCATCTCTCGACTATCTTTTACACCACTACTATTAAAGATTCACATTTTGGAGGGAGATCTTCAGGTGGAATAACTAATAATAGATTAGGGGTACTTCCTTGTCCTTGGAATAATAAATTATCTCAAAAGGTAAATTAAACGATAAACGACCAACGGAATAGAGATTTGGTAAAGAAAATATGCATATAGAATTAAAAACGTTAGTATAGGAAACCTATTAAACCTATTATACAGAAAATGGACAAAGCCTAACAAACAAAATGACCAGAAAATTGACACAACAAATCAGTTAATATAATACAATGGATATAAATATAATAAAAACATATCTACCACTGTAAGCGATAACGTGATTGAAATATTTTACTAACGTTGATCAGAAGCCTGAGCTATGGCAAAAAATCACGAACTTACTATTATCATAGGTGATTTTAATGTTAAAGTTGGATCAAAAGGTACTCTTAATATTACTGGAAATGTTGGTCTAGTACAGCGAATTTAAAAAAGAAAAATCTTTAATATCAATCCTTGTTTTTGTCTGCCAAAACCTAGATTTTAGGCTTGGACCTAAGCATAAACTAAGCATAATCTACTTTGTTTTAAACTAGTGTTAGGCTAAAAAGAGTCTGCAAAACTCAAAAATATCCCACAATATTAGAGGATGGATCCATACACTCTAAGTAAGTTATATTAATAAATTAACAAAAAGTTGCATGCCACACAAAGGTAGACTCAAAGACACCAACAACTTAAATAATTGCTCGAAGTAAATTAAAATGACAATGATTAATAAAGTTCAACAAAATACTTTTAAACAACAAACATGACACAAGACATCTTAGATCTAGCGGACGTGAGAAGCCAATACAAATTCAGGTTTGTAAAATACAGTGAAATATATAGAAAAATCCAGAAATGGATTAAAGCAGCAGAAGATTGATGGCTAGAAAAGTCCTATTTAATAATTGAGTAGTTGGAGCAATGACACAATAGCAACCAATTACAAGATCAGATGGAACGAATACTAACTGGAACACGTGGAGCATCAAATATACCGCGGAGTAAAGATAAACAGAACACTACCTTATAAAGCATGCTGCTAAAAGACTGCTTTGAAGTAACAACCTTCTTCGTATACTGCGCTACTTTAAATGGGGTGCCCAGCCAGTGCTCTCAGCTTCTTCACTGGCAAGTATACACGCCCTGTCTGGGATAGGTCGGCACATGCTAAAAAGTGAACGTGGCCCTAAACGCAGCATAACAAGGTGCCTGAAAACATTGCCACAAAAGAAATTATATTAGTGTACGGAAATCCACCGAACGGACTGGCAAATATTAACTTCGAAGTACATCGAGTACCTTAGACATTTATTTGACGACCGACACGTTATTGTCGGTATAAAAGAGCACTCAGCACAACGACCTGCGGTTGAATTCCAGGAAAGGTTTTCTCAGTGGCAATCCCGTGGAACCCTCAGCCTGATATCCGCTGAAACCAAACACCCCAACTGGTTTGAAATGCGACTGAGAGACATAAATATTGAATCAAATGAGATCAGGCGTGGCCGCTGTAAGACCAAAAGAACAATATAAAATCAACTTGATGAAAGTGAAACCTTATGGATGTGCGGCCAAAGACAGGACATATATATATATATATATATATATATATATATATATATATATATATATATATATATACAAAAGTAACGAATTACCAGACAACTGGCTAAAATTAATATTTGTTACTATTTCCAAAAAAGTAGCGCTAAGGAATGTAGCAACTATCGACTTATTTAATAAGTCATACACTCAAAATTTTTATGAACGTACGCTTTATATACTTTGAGAAAGCCTTTGAATATTACAGTAGCCTATACATATGTTTCAACGCTTTTCAATTATTGAATTTAGTTGGTCTCAACACATCAGATTGCTCAAAAATCTTTACTATATTTATATTGCCAGCATTAAAGTAAATCAGGAGGTTTCAGACAAAGTTAATATTCAGTGTGGCACCCGACAGGGATTTATTATGTTAACGATACTGTCTAATATCTATTCTGAATCAGTTTTTAAAGTAGCGTTAAATAATTGTAGCAAAGCGGTTAAAATCGCTGAAGAAATCAATAATAAAATTAGGTTCGCCGATGATACTGTGATGATACATATTGATAAGGAAATGTCGACTAGAATAAAGCTAGCCCACAAAGAATTCATTAACTGGCGTTAAATATTATGTCATATGTCTGTTTTGCTTTATGGATGTGAAACCTGCACAACGAAAGTGAAGAATCCAAACATTTATATATTAGAAGCGTTAGAATTTTGGTATTACCGTCACATGAAAATTTCTTGAACAGCACACATATCCAACGAATGTATGCTAAAATCCATACATCAACAGTGAGACTAATTCGGGCGAAAACAACTGCAGCCTAGCTGCGTAAAATAAGACATTTGATGAATTAAACAGTCAAAGTATTGTTTCATGTAGATACCGAGCTAGAAGCATTTCAGCAATTTATTAACATGATGATAGCCAGTGCTTGAAAACAAGAATGACACACAAAGAAGAAGAAACTATCAATTCGACACAACAATATATCAGACAAATAAATTACGCTGTTATCCTTGCCAACATTATTTAGTACATATATACAAACTTAACAAAAAGTATTTCATCTTTCGGGAGTCGTACGTAGATAATGTGCTCATTAAATTACTTGGATACTCAAAATAGTTTTCATTTTTCTTTATATCTAAATTTAAACAAATATAAATTATTCTTTTAATTGTTGTTTTTTTAAATATAAAACGAATTGATAACAAACTAATTTAAGATATGTTAATTAACTAGAAGCTTAAAGTAATAAAGTTGATGTTCTATCAAATATTAAGAAATTATATTTAAACATTTATATTGCAACATCAAGCATCCTGTTTTACTAGTCACATTCTCTATTTATTTCTGTTTCTAATAAAAAAAAGTACAATTTCTTTATTATTTACTTACAGCAGTTATCTAGCTACTTTTTAGTATACTCCTCATAAAAATCATTAAACCTTAAAAAGTTCTATCTATTTTCTACTCAATAATTTCTACAACCTACACTGACAAAATATTTCTCTCAATATTTAAAAATATTATTTTATAGCAATCAAAATTGTATATTTGAGTTAGAAACGAGAAATACAACATTCTTCAGGTTATAGTGCAAGGTAAATTAAAACGAAATAGATGAACGGTTAAATGACGAAGCTTGTGGCTCAAAAATCTAAGACAGTGAACAATCAAACCTAAGAACTGCTCAGAACTGCTTTGAACAAACATACGTAGTCTGGAATGGTCAATAACGTATAAGGGTGTACTAAAAAAGACGCCACCCATTCAATAATCTTAATAACATATGTATATATATTATTATTATATATATATATATGTATATATATCTTAATAACATATGTATACATATTATTATTATTATTATATATATATATATATATATATATATATATATATATATATATATATATATAAACTAAGGTACACTCGAAGAGTGGTGGGTTTTTCGGTCAAAGTGGAGAAATAAAAGACAAAGAAGGTGGCTACTTCATCTATTACTACTCTTCTATTACTGCTACTCTTTTATTTCTCCACTTTAACCGAAAAACCCACCACTCTTCGAGTGTACCTTAGTTTATTTTGGATTGACGGTCGTACTCCTTTTCTCTCTCTCTCTCTCTCTCTCTCTCTCTCTATATATATATATATATATATATATATATATATATATATATATATATATATATATATATATATATATATATATATATATATATATATATATATATATATATATATATATATATATATATATATATATGTATAGAAAATGGAAAAGGATAATGCGAGTGAATAATAAAAGTAAAAAGTAATGGCATGTCTCGCAAAACAGAAAGCCAAAAATGGTCGGACTATTGGTCGTCTTCAGTACGGTGCAGCCAAGTTAGAAAAGTATTTTCGAATTCATTCGAGCATATTTCGCCTACGAAATTAGAAGAAATTATCTCGAAATCCAGTTTTATATATTTTCGAATACTGCGTGTACGACTTTTCGTATACGGCGACTCGAATGGGTGTAAATCATTCGAATTTCGATGCTCGTATACGATCAAAGTAATTGTCGTTTCAGTTGCCACTGGGTCCGTGAAAGTCAGACGAGATTTCAGCTGATAGATTTTAATCGTTGTTATATATAATATTTTTACATTAAACTTTGTTTTCTAGTGCTCTATCTGTACAATTTCAAAAATTGTACAGATTAACAAAACCCCTCACAATGCAGTTGATAGGATTAAATGGCTCTTTTTTTGACGTGACAACGTCTTAAATTAGGTTGTGGCTCGGAGTCATTCATGAAAAAGTATAACGCCCGCTCACGTCTGTTACAGTGAGTCACCGAACGAGAGAGAGGCCCGCCGGACCGGCGAATGCCTTGCGTCTCTCTCCCACTCAAACATGATCGGTCCGCTGCGCGCGCAGCACTAGAGAATTAGGCGCGTTGAATCGGTGCGTGCTTCCGTGCTTGTGTCTCTGCCTTTCTCGAGCGTTCTTGGCGTTCAAGACACATTACAGCAGAAACACTTCCTTTCATTTCATATTTCTCCTATCATCGTCCTAACCTCAACAAAATCACTCAAATAGAAATTAGTTAAGTTTAAGTTTACATGTACAATGTTTTAGTAAACAAAATATATTTCTATAGTTAAAATTTGTGCAATTCTTATTTTCATTCAATTCCTTGTTCCTATTGTGCAATTTAATAATATTCATATCAATAAATATTCTACCGAGAAAAAGACGTTGTCACGTAAAATCTTCGCCCGTAAAACCGACTTTACAGGCAACCGATTTTTTTTTTTGTTTGGCCGACACTGAACCACCATATTTCATGCCTTTTGTTTACTCCTTTCAGTTAATTTACAAGAAAGGAATTGTTTTAAATGGCAAAATCACCATAAAATAGGTTAAGCAAAACTGTTAAATACTCTTCTTTTTTTATTTAAGTTTTAGTTTTTCGAATTTGCAGTGTTGCTGGTACAAATTCCTATTGAAGTATAAAATTTCGAAATAGGCTTAAAAAATACACATTCTGATTCTGAAATTTTTCATTCGTGTTAACTCGTATAGGAAAAAATTCGAATGAATTCGAAAATACGACACCTGGTACCGATAAAGACCTTCTGAAAGCAACACCACTGGCTGAAAAGTAGCTGCAAACTGTGAACGTAGATCTCAATTCAAGTCCTGTTTTGACTTTTAGTGTTTTAATGTTTTTTAATGTTTTAGTGCTGCACTATCTTGACAATGTAGATCTGTCACGCTATACGCTAAATAAATAATCAAAATCGGAATAATGATTATTTGGATCCAGTTGTGTTTACGAATGATAGCTGCTTCTACGCGAACTCGATTGATTAGAAAGAGAGAGTATATAGACGTCCAGAATAGCAAAATATACAGTTTAATTTTGCTTCTACAGTTTCTTTTGAAAGAGGTTTAATGTTTGTGTGTAGAACACATAAAGTTGTATAGAAGTTTAACTGCATATCGGTACATTACAAAAATTTTGTAAGACTTTGTGGTATATTTCTGTCCACATATTGGAGAAATGTCTTCATGCAAACCGATGCTTGCCTACTTATATCTCGTTGTATAATGAATAGTTTACTTGTTTTATGGCGTTTACTTGTTTATATGTAGCATGTTTTATTAACTGGGTCATACTAGGGAGAAGATTAGGTCAAGAATTCGTTATATTTAAAACACCAACAGCTCTAGTTGAAACAAAACTATTGTTACTAAAAACATATTGTTCTGAAGCTATTTTCTTGTGACATCTTAATGCAATTTACTATTTTTATTGGGAATAAGCCACAACTTTATTTTAACATAACTTTATTTGACTTTTTAATTTCTAGTTCAAAAATAGTTTTCAAAATACCAAATATTAATGAATTAAACACATTTTTTTATTACTTGGTAAAAAACTCTTCTAATAATTTAATTTTATTTGACTTATTTATATTGACAATTCAGACATATACATTATATTTTTTAAAGTAGATGACGTAGATGACTTTAAAATGAGATTGTCAATATTTTTGAGTTGTGTTCCTGGGACGTCTTTAATGGAAAATAGTTGAATATGACAGTAAAACAATGATGACAGTAAAATTAACAAGACTAACAAGAAATTAACTAAACCTAACAAGAACAAAGAATTGTACTTGTAAAATACCTTGTAAATGCTAATATTTAAAGCATTTCTCGAAAAAACCAACCAAGTCCAATTTCACTAAAATTAAAACATTTGTGTCACGTGCTTCTAAACCCCCATATACATGCATAAAAATACTTATTTCTCGTAAAAATATCATAGGTTCCATAATATCTACAGATAAAATTTGGTATGTTCTTCTAAAAACATCGTTTAAGAAAGTTACATGTCCATAACATGTGATGTTTTTCAGATAAAATAATGCGAATGCTTACTGCATTACACCTAATGTGTAATGATTCTTGGTGGGGTTAGTACGTATATTTTTCTTGTGTAGGTCCCGTCCCGTCGATGTTCACTGACAAAATATACATCGGTTCACTGCACGTGTTTGTTTGTGTGTAAGTTAAAGTAATTATCCAAGTTTCTCGAGTACTGGGGAAATATGGAACACAGAAGTGACTATTATTGTCCAGTGACGAGAGAAAGATCAACCAAAAACACATCCGAAATTTGCCGTAAAAGAAGCGAAATTGAAAGATATGAAACATAGAAATCACAAGGGGCCAGTAATGGCTAAGAAAAAAGTAGGAGATGATTATATAAAAATATTGTGTAGTATTTAATTCTTACTGTGTGCGTTTTTTAAATGCAAACGGATAAAATATTTTCAAAAAATTTTTGTTGAAGAGCGTGAACAGATATTTACTTAATTTTATAAAATCATGAAAAAACGAGTCAGACGCGTATTTGGCTAGTCTAATAACAATAAACCATAAAAAACGACATAGAAAACGTAATAAAGGACCACAACCGCGTTGTGATGCACATTCTTACAAGTTCCGATGCTTTGGTATAAAAAAGTCTGTTTGTGTCAAAGTATTTGCAAACAGTCATGCAATTGCACTGCCTCTAAAAAGAATATAGTTATCACTAGTAGAAAAAGGTTTTTCACCTAGGGATAAAAAACTACATCAAAGAAGCTTCAACCCCCATAATGCATCAGATACATACATTTTCTCCTATGCAGTCACATTACTTATTGCGAAAAAATACGAAACAGCAGTACCTACCATTAAAAGATATGCACAAGGCCTTTCTGCAAGAATACTACCTTAACTTCCCCTACAAAATGTATTGGAAAGTCTTTAAAATAAAATTTAATATTAAATTTGAAATTCTCCGTACCGACACATGTGCGTAATATGACAAACTTAAACATACCGTAAACAACAAGAATATTCTGCGGCCTATGCAGCTTCTTGAAAAATATAAAAAGAACTTCATCTAAGAAAAGCTAATGTATTCCATGCCGCTACAAGGAACAGGCAAGAGCAGGCGAAATTACTTGCATTATCTTTGATCTTATGCCAAATTTACCACTACTACATATTATATCCAATCCAGTGTTTTTGTAAGGCAGATATGGTACTATGTGTTTGGGATCCATGATTTGGGGAGTAATCAAGCAACAAAAGGGATGAATTGATGTTACGTCAATGTCATTAAACTATTCTATTTCAATACCAATACTTTCATATGTGTAATATTAAATCATGTGTTGAAAATGTTTGATATACCATAACGTACTATTTCTTAACGAGGTCATTCCTATCTTCCCAATGACCAAGTTTTTTTTCTTATCTCAAGAAAAAAGCGGAAAACAGAGAACACGAAAAAGCCCCATCCCTAATAATGTTGCTTATTCCATCCCTAATATTGCTGCTTTATGAATGAAGTACTGCCCGCTGATTTTTCTATCGTCTTATTCTATTCACTAAAATCCTTTTTAGCGACACCTCACAACTATCTTCTATACAACATGAATTTTTTTTTTACTTTTTGACTACACTATGTATATTACAAGAAGTCATAGATGGAAAGATGATACGTCATAATGTCTTTTTGCAGAAAGTATAGTCGAAAAGAAGACGTGATAGCTACTCAACGAGAAGACGAATTGACAATTGACAGACCAAAAGAAGACGAATTGACATGACAGACGCCATGACAGATAAAAAGAAGGTCAAACTTGAAGCACGGTTTTTTGAAGAAAATCTTAACAATTTGTCGATTTTGTTCATCGAAAGTAGGAGAGAGGTTCTGTCAAACTCATTTGAGGTTGAGGGTTGAGGCTATCTTCGGTTTCCGTGATTGGCTTTTGTGGAGAGAGGTTGTATTATAATAGTTCTGTTCCTATCTTTATAAACTTTAATTTAATTTTTAGTTGTATATAAATAATTTTTATTGTTTAAAATCAATTGGAAAAAAAAGATTTAAAGAGGTTTAATAATGGGGGATAGCACAGGGGGGTTGGTCCTCCTAGTGTTGAGATGGTAATAAGTAAGAGAGATGATTCAGATATAGAATGTAATATAAATTTAGACAAAACATTTGTAGGAAATAATGATAATTCGGAGACCACTAATCAACATGAGAGTAAAAAAGACAAAAAACAGTATTCTTATCAGTATACCGACACTGGCCCATTTGAGGTCTATATGGAATCAAAAAACAATAACGTCGGAAATTATAGTTTTTTAAAGCTAGCAAAATATATACATGATAAGAAAATTGAGAATATACAAAAAATTAATAAAAAGGGTAAAAACCGAATTAGCGTTATTTTTAAGAAATGGGAATGTGCTAATAAATTTGTTTCAAATATAGAGATTAAAAATGATGGATATGAACTCTTTATTCCTGCTAATAAAGTAACTTGTAGGGGTGTAGTAAATAATGTTGATGCAAGTATTTCTGATGTTGAATTAATTAGTTTTTCAGGTACATCCTCAGTAAATATTAAAATTTTGGAGGTAAGACGTTTTAAAAGAAAATCAAAATATGATTCATACAAATACATAAATACAGAGACAGTTGCTTTTACCTTTTCAGGAAAACAAATTCCAAAAGAGGTTTCTATATATGGGATTCCCTTTAGGGTAAACCCATACATGATTCCGGTGGTTCAATGCTATCATTGTTTTCGTTTTGGCCATACAAAAAATCAATGCAGAGGGGATAAAAAATGTAAAAATTGTGCTGATAAAGCACATGAAGGTGAATGTATGATGAAATGTCTCCATTGTAGTAGTAATTTTCATGTAAGTACTTTTAAAGAGTGTCCTGAATATGTCAGACAACAGAATATTAAAGCTGTTATGTCATTAGATAATCTCTCTTATTTTGAGGCAAGTGAAAGGTATCCATATGTCTCCAATAAAAAGTTATCAAAAGAAAATACATTTAGAGTAAGCCAGGACGAATTTCCACCTCTATCAAATCAGGTTAATATACCTGACAGAATTCCAATTAATGAGCGATGGATAGAAAATATTCGAAGTAACCCAGAACAGTGGTTTAGCAAAAAAACAGAAAATAGCGGGAACAAAAATAAAAGAAAAATTAACGAGTCAAATAAAACTTATGACAGAGAGCTTCACAATCAGAATTTAATATCTCCAAATGGCAGATTTGAAGAGGGAACCTTCTCTGTTAGTTCTAAAATTCCTATCCCTGGATGTTCACGTACAGAACAACTAGAGAGGGAAACGGAAAAAATATTGAATGAAATACTAAAAAAACTGAATTGGAGACATAAGGAAGACCTAATCACCTACTTGAACAAGCTAATTATACATGAAACTTCAACAAATAGAAAATTATTAGATCTAGATGGATCCCAAGAATCCATACATCCTACAATGGAACATAAAAAGTTTAAACAGTAATTATAATAGTTTAAAGATTTTTATACGCGATTTTAACCCTAAAGTAATATTATTAAATGAAACATGGTTAAAAATAAATCATCATTTTTATTTAAGAGGGTATAAAATACATCGATTGGATAGATTAGATGGTTATGGTGGTATTGCTACTGCTGTTGATAATAGTTTGGATCATAAAGTAGTATATACTTATAACAATAATAATAGTAAAATTCAAATTTTAGCAGTTAAAATAATTGATTGGGACATAACAATAATTAATATTTATATTCATCCTGGGGCAAAAATAGATTTAAATGGATGGGTTTGGGCGAATAGAAAAAATCAGAGGCAATAAAATTATAATGGGTGATCTGAATGCACATAATGCACTTTGGGGAAGTCAGGTAACTACTAATGCTAATGGAAGAATAATTGCTGACTCTCTAGAGGATTTGGATCTAGTTTGTTGCAATGATGGAAGATCCACACGGATTACACTCCCAGGTCAGAATGCTTCAGCAGTAGATCTAACACTAACCTCCTCGGAAATAGTGAACAGATGTCAATGGGATGTGTTAGAGGACTCGGAGTGAACAGATGTCAATGGGATGTGTTAGAGGACTCGGGTGGTAGTGATCATTTCCCAACGATGTGTAAAATCCAGACACAAATTCAACATACATCTATCCAAAAAAGTTACAAAAGAAACATTAAAAATGCCAATTGGGAAAAATACTGTTCAAAAATAGAAGAACTAATGAAAAGTGGGTGTAAAGAATATAGCACCTTTACGCAAATTATGGAGAAGGTGAGTGATGAAGAAATACCCTTTTTGGAAACAAAAAAGCACACAGGAAAAAAGAAAAGTCCTCCATGGTGGGACACGGAATGCTCAAATTTAATTAAAATGAGGAAAGAAAAAATCAAAAAATACAAAGAAGATGCAAGTACAGATAATTATATAGAAATCAAAAAAATCTTTGCCTATAGTAAAAAAATATTTAAAAATAAAAAAAGAAATAGTTTTAGATGCTTTTGTAATGGACTAAACAGGGACACTCCTCTAGCAGAAATATGGCGAACTGTTAAACAGTTCTCCACATATCAAAATGCAATAATTCCTGCCAAACTTCCCAGCAAACACATAGCTTTGGATATATTAAATAAATTGGGAATTGATATAACAGATCCAGAATTTACTGTTATCCAATCCAATGACAATGTGGAGGACATTTCCAGAGAGGAAATAATAAGTGTCATTAAAAAAAAGGATAAGGCTACTGGCTTAGATCTAATAACATATAGTATGATTGGCAGACTTCCTCAGGTAGCATTAGAATCACTGTCAATAATATTTAATCAAATAATGAACAGAAAAGATGGATTTCCACAAGAATGGAAAAACACTCTTGTTATTCCTTTCTTAAAACCCTATAAAGATCCATTATGTGCAGACAACTATAGAAATATTGCCCTAGAGTCATGTGTGGGCAAAATACTCCAAAATATAATTAAATTAAGAATTGAACAAATAATTGAAAAAAATTGTATATTGAATCCAAAACAGTTAGGATTTAGAAGAAATAAAGGGTGTAACAATAATTTAGCTTTAACAATAAATTATATTAGAACAGGATTTAGTAAAAATTTAAATACAATCGCAATTTTTTTGGATATTAGTAGGGCATATGATACTGTCAATACGTTTTTGCTATATAAATATCTAATAAAGTATGGTATTCCAACAACCTATACAAACCTAATTATGCAATTCTTGCTCAATAGAAATATTTATATTAAAGATAAATCAAACAATATACTAGGCCCAATCCAAGCATCAACTGGATTGCCACAAGGGTCTCCTCTCAGTCCAATATTGTTTAATTTGTACTCTAAGTCTTTACATGATTTAATCAAACCTGAAATGGAGTGCTTCCAATATGCAGATGATTTTGTAATTCTGGTACAAGGGTCAGATATATATATAAATCAATTAATTGCTTAAATACTTACAAAAATTACAGGAGTGGTTTGAAACACACAACTTTAAAATCTCAGCACATAAATCAAAAGCAATAATATTTAGAAAAAGAGCTCAAGCTTATAACTTCCCCCACCTTATGTACCAAAACATGGAAATCCCATGGAAAAATGAAATAAAGTATCTGGGGTTCCATCTACAGTGTAACTTGAATATGACAATTCAAATAAATGATATGATAGCTAAAGCAAAACAAAGGAATTAATGTTATGAGAGCAATTTGTGGTACAAAATGGGGATCTGACCCAAACATTCTTTTAAGCTTATACAAAGGGATAGTAAGATCTCATTTAGATTATGCAGCCAATCTTTTAAATCCTTGCAGTAAAAGTCTGATGATGAAGTTGGAACAAGTACAAAATGTGGCCTTAAGGATTATAACAGGTTGTCTACGTTCTACACCAATTTTAATATTACAAGCGGAATGTTCAGTATCCACACTAAAAGTTAGAAGGGAAATATTGGCTCATAAGTATATATTGAAACAAATGTCTGAAAAAAATAACATAGTAATAAGAAGTTTAAATAAGTTAAATGAAGCTATAAACGCAAATAACCAATTTTGGAAGAATAAAGCTATACCAGACTACTCATTAGCATATACGGACATACTCAAAAAATCAAAAAATATAATCCGATACAAAATTAATCCCATATATGAAGTAGAAAGAAAAATTCTTTTGTATCCTATTACAATTAATAGCCTAGAATATGAAAAATATGAAATTGAATCTAATGAAATGTTTTTAGCAAAATATGGTGGAATATATAGTAATCATACCTATGTATATACAGATGGATCTATCGACCCACAAACAAACCAATCTGGATTTGGAATTTATATACCACAGATTAATTACAAATTTTCATCAAGGCTCCATAATTACACACAAATCTGTACAACTGAAATGATAGCTATATATAAAGCTATCTCTGTGTGCATTGAGAAGGGGATCATGAAAGCAGTTATCTTTGCGGATTCAAAAAGTGCTTTATCCAAAATTTCCAGTCTCAAATGGGATCAAATGGATTACGTAACCATAATGACCAAAAAACTATTGGTAGAAGCTAATAATATGGGATTCTCGATAGGAATAGAATGGGTACCTGGACATCAGGGGATTAAAGGTAATGAGGTAGCTGATAGGCTGGCGAATATTGGGAGAGAATTAAGAGTACCATATAATATAAAAAATGTTAGTACAGATATCTTTTGCGTTACAAAAAAAGACATTTTAACACAGTTCTACAATGAATGGCATTCCCAAATTAAACATAAAGATCCAAACTATTGCAGATTGCAGTGTGATTTCCCCATAAAACCATGGTATGCCAAATGTGGGTATATGGGCAGAAATACCATAACAAATATTAATCGTTTACGTAGTGGACATTGCAAAACTCCTTGCTATCTCTACAAAATAGGTAAAACGGAAACACCGATATGTGAATGCGGAACCATTGGAACAGTGATCCATATCTTCTTTGAATGTCCTCTTTACATAGTATTCTATATAAACCCTCTGAGAAAGTTATAAAAAGGGGCCGGGGGATGCGCTCTTCTTCTAATCGGCGTAAAGCTGAGCGGGAAAAGAACAAATCTCAGGGGACAAGTTTTGCACGGAGAGTCTTAGGACTTTGCACCTCCTTAAACTATCCCAAGACCGCTGGGTACCCCCAACAATGATTGGGGGTGTGTAATCAATCTTTGATTGCACCCTTCACGTGGTGGCCCTGTTGAAACTAAACTCAGCGGATCTAGACTAGATAGTCGATAAACAATCCCCACGCCAAGCCGTGAGACACCGTGGTGAAGGCTGTGAGGCACTGGGGTGACAGTGTCACAAACGGTTCCTTTGGGGCAACAGGTCACACCCCTTAGTATTTAGACCTTACCCTCGCAAGCGGGGCTCTGCGAGGGGTTGACTGTCTTTCCCTAGCTACTCGTGGGATCAATATGGAATCTCAAAAACAAACAAAAACAAATACAAAAAAAACTCAGGGCCAACGGGTTCCCGATGCCGAAGGGCCAGGGAACTCCAAAGCCAAAATCACAGTTCCTAAAGCCGAAGGGCAGGGAGCTTCTGGAGAAAATCCGAACGCCGAAAGGCCCGGAATTTCTAAAGAAATCTCCCAAGCTGATAGGCAAGGAAACAAAATGGCTGTCAGAGTAACAGCGTTGGAAGACGTTGATCTCATGACAGACGAAGAAATTAGGGCTGCAAAGCTATCTGGCGTTTCTAAAGCCAAAATCAGTAGGCTGGTGAAACAAGGCCAAGATTACGTTCAAGCCAAAAGGGCTGTAATAAAGGCCAATTTCATCAAGGCGACTGAAAGGGCAAAAGAGATGCCGTCAAAGCCAATAAAGGCCATGACAAAAGTAATACAAACCCAGAAGATCGATGGCCCAAAAAGGCTAAGGTCAGACGGAAGCACACCACCCGAAAGCCAACGCAAAGGGAAAAGGCCAAGAGCCGAAGGTGTGACTTTCAGCGAAGCTGCCGCTTCTGTTAAGGTTGCAGTGGTACTAACAGGATTCCCGGAAGCCAAGATGGATATAGACAAGCTTAAGGCAGTCGAAATAACCATCTTGGGTGCGTATGACAAAATTCCGGAAGCAGGACCACAGGTTCGCTTCCTGAAGAGTACATACAGGCCGGGTTTCCTGGAACTTAACTGTGCGGACGACATAAGTGCGCGGTGGCTGAAGGAGGTGATTCCAACCCTGAGGCCTTGGGAGAGTGCATCTCTCAGGGCTGTGGAGGGGGAAGACATACCCAAGCCGCACTCATGCACTGTCTTCGTACAGGACGAGCATGGGGAACGTCTTGAGTCCAAAAGGATCCTTAATAGACTAAGGATAAGTAACCATGGGCTCAGGACACATCTATGGACAGTCTGGGGTAGTAAACCTTTAGAGAAAGGGGTGTTATGGACCTTCTCGATGGATTCTGAATCTCGAGAAGAACTCCAGAAATTAAAAATGTTACCCTTTTTCGGAGTAGGACGGTTAACGTTCCGACCCAAAGAAGGGAAGACAAAAACACGGAATGAAAAGCCAGTAGCAACTCGCTCCAGTGAAACAGGGGAGACCTCCCTACATATGGAGGTTCAGGACGAGGAACAACCTTCTTCGGGTGGAGATGACACACCTATAAGGACTAATGTCCAAGAGTGTGTCGGACCCACGGAAGAAGGAATGTCCACAGATCCAGAACCGGCCATCTCTTCGCAATGAAGAGAGAAATAAGGCTCCTGCAGGCCAATCTTCAACATGCAAAAGCCGCATCGGCAACGCTAGTTAGAAGATTGGAACAAGAAGGCATTGATGTGGCCCTCCTGCAGGAGCCTTGGAGGATAGGTGAGAAGATTTCTGGCCTATCAACCAAACAAGGTAAGGTTATATACACACCCAAAGCTGTAAGGCCAAGGTCGTGTATAATTCACAGTAATAGAGTAGATTGTACATTAATCCCGGTGCTCTGCACTGATGATATTGTTACAGCTGTTCTAACTATAACCACGGAAGTAGGAGAGAAGAAACTGGTGGTGTGTTCAGCCTACTTTCCAGGTGATGAGGCTCTGTGTCCACCAAGCATTATAAGCGACATAGTTGCATATTGTCTAGGAAAAGGATTACAGCTCATTATAGGATGTGATGCCAACGCACATCACACCGTGTGGGGAAGCACAAACATTAATGCAAGGGGTGAGTATATTTTGAATTTCATCTTATCTGAAGGTTTGGTTATATCCAATATAGGAAACAAGCCAACTTTTGTCACTAAGGCACGCAAAGAAGTGTTAGATTTAACACTCTGCACGAGCAGGATAAGTGATATAATAACAAATTGGGTTGTGTCTGACGAACCCTCATGTTCGGATCACAGACATATACGATTTGACCTTGATATTTTTCCATCGGAAATTAAATACAGGAATACTAGAGATACAAACTGGGTAGGATATAGGGAGTCCCTCGGTAAAAATCTCGAGGAATGTACGATTTCGTTTAAAAGCCCAGAGGTTATAGATTCGGCGGCAGAAACGATAAGCGAAGCTATTATGGCGGCTTACCAGGAAAATTGTCCAGAAAAAACAAGGAAAAGTACGGGCAGTAATACAGTCTGGTGGAACAACGGCTTAAGGAAGATGAGGTCGGAAGTCCGAAGCCTATTTAATAAAGCCAAAAGTAACCAAGATTGGGATGCCTACAGGTATAAGCTAACGCTATACAATAAAGAAATTCGGAAAGCCAAAAGGAATTCATGGAGAGAGTTTTGCGAGGAGATTACAGATATCCCGGCATGTTCTCGAATTCATAAAGCCCTGGCAAAGGATGGTGCTACAACCAAAGAAGTAGGTTTCCTAAAGAAAGCTAATGGCAAATTTACGGACACCAAAGAGGAAAGTCTTAGAGAACTAATGAACACGCACTTTCCGGGCTCAACAATTCTGGATGATGCAGATAGGCAAACCAACATAGACCAAAGGCTCACTAGACCAAGGTCTACAGATTGGAAAATAGCCACAGCAATCACAAGACCAAACAGAATTAGATGGGCTATAAATAAGTTTCGGCCATATAAGTCTCCAGGGACAGATGGCATATATCCAATACTGTTGCATATGGGATTAGAGGTATTGATACCACACCTATGCAAGCTCCTCAAAGCCACTTTAGCATGGGGGATCGTACCGGAAATATGGCAAAAGGTCAAAGTCATATACTTGCCTAAGGTAGGTAAAGTATCAGACCTAACACCAAAGTCATATAGACCGATAAGCCTATCTTCTTTTCTATTAAAAACGCTGGAAAGGCTTCTTGATAGGTACATCAGAGACGAAGTGCTAAAAGATAATCCTCTAAGCAATCGTCAATATGCATACCAACCTGGTAAATCTACGGACTCCGCGTTGGATGATCTAAATAGGCTTATCTCAAAGTCAATGGAAGACAAAGAGATAGCAATGGCCGCTTTTTTAGATATAGAAGGGGCATTTAATAATGTTACCACCAGCTCTTTGATAGGGGCTATGAGTAGACGAGGTGCACCTGCGGTAATATGCAGATGGATAAGGGCATCCCTGGAGAATAGGACAGTAATATCCACTCTGGGTAAAGCAACCATCAAAGCAAAAGTAGGTGGAGGCTGTCCACAAGGAGGAGTTCTGTCCCCTCTACTTTGGGCAACCTTGGTAGATGATCTCCTCAGAAATCTGTCCACAGAAGGCTTTTATTGTCTAGGATATGCTGACGATATAGCAATCGTTGTCAGGGGCAGGTTTGCTCAGGTAGTTTCTGAGAGAATGCAAGCAGCCCTAAATATAGTTGACGACTGGTGTAAACAAGAGAGACATAGTCAATGCTCAGAAAACACAAATTGTCAACTTCACCAAAAAAACAGCACTACAAGGCCTAAAACCACAGGTGCTGGGAAGAACAGAGATTTCATTTGCCAAAGAAACAAAATACCTTGGGGTATATTTTGATCATAGGCTTACATGGAATACTCACATTCTAAAAACCACACAGAAAGCTACTATGTCCTTGGGCAGATGTAGAAGAATGTGCGGTAAGAATTGGGGACTTAACCCCAAAATGACTCTATGGTTATATACAAGGGTTATTAGACCCATGATAACCTATGGCTCGGTGACGTGGTGGACAAAGACGCAGCAAGTGGGAGCAATAAGGCTGCTAGGTAATACACAAAGGCTAGCATGCCTGTGTATTACGGGTGCCTTAAAAACAACTCCCACTGCATCGCTGGAAGTCCTATTGAATCTACCACCACTTCATATCTTTATACAGGGCGAAGCCAGATCCGTGATGCACAGATTAATCCATAGTCAGCGACATATAAGCCAGATGCATGGTACTGACAACAGAAAGCTAATCGAGGAGCTAAAAGCCGATATTGTGATGGGGAAACCTATCGATGCAACAGTTACGAGATATAGCTTTAACAATAAGTTCACAATTAAGATACCAGGCAGGGAAGACTGGAATAAAGGTGTACCCATACAAGCTGCTGCTACCTGGTACACGGATGGCTCAAAAACATCGGAGGGTGTGGGAGCCGGCATAGTAGGGACAAATCAAGGGATAGATTTCCCGGTAAGTCTATCTAAGGATGTGACAGTTTTCCAGGCGGAAATAACTGCAATCCATCACTGCGTGGAAGAAATAGAAAGGCAGGAAAGAACGTTCTGTTCAGTTGCTATCTTCACAGATAGTCAGGCAGCGCTTAAGGCACTCAATTCCGTAGAGGTCAATTCTAAGCTAGTATGGGATTGCGTGTGTGCCCTAAATAAACTAGGAGACCGTAGCAAGGTTACGGTAGCCTGGGTACCGGGGCACGAGGGTCATAAGGGCAATGAAAAAGCAGATGAAATAGCCAAACAAGGCTCATCATTGCCATTCATTGGACCGGAACCCTTCTGCGGAGTTGCTAAATCAGTAACAAGAACGGCTACAAGGAAGTGGGTAGCTCGCAAATCGCTGGAATGGTGGAGGAATTCACCAGGACAAAGACAGGCGAAACATCATTACAGAACATTCGCCAAAATTTACGGCAGACCTAATAAGCAAAGACAGGAAAACAGTCAAGGTCATAGTAGGTCTTCTAACAGGGCACTGTAAGCTGAATAGGCACTTGAAGCTGATGGGACTATCAGACGATGACCTGTGCAGATTCTGTCACCTCGAAGAAGAAACAGCAGAGCACATTTTATGTCAGTGTGACAGTCTGGCAAATGTGCGGTTCTTTGCATTAGGAGAAGAAAATCCACCGGCAAATAGCTACATGGAAGGTACAGTCTCGAAGCTACTAGACTTTATAAAAAGGGTCAGGCTAGAGAATGTTATCTAGGACTAGAGGACCACAATAGATCTGAAAAGGTCGCAGTGGAATAGGCCGAAGGGCCACCTCTCTTAATCTAATCTAATCTAAGTTATAAAAATAATTATTAAATTCATCAAATTTTTTCAAATCGATCTATAAAATTTTTTTTTTTTTATACTTGTCAAAATAACAAAATAAATCTAGAAAATACTGGAAATATCCTAACATACAAAAATGTACGTCCTTAAAATCCTTAATCCTAACCGAAGGTAGCATTACCCATGTACCTAATGTGACAATGTTTGGAAGCTACCCCCAAACGAGAAAAGTCTAATCTAACCTTAAATGAAGAAGATAAACAAATAGAAAAGCTAATCTTTCAGTATCACCCAGTTGTCAATTAGCTGTAAACAGTAACCTTAAATGAAGAAGATAAACAAATAATGGAAAAGCTGATCTTTCAGTATCACCCAGTTGTCAATTAGCAGTAAACAGTAACCTTAAATGAAGAAAATAAATAAATGGAAAAGCTCATCTTTCAGTATCACCCAGTTGTAAATTAGCAGTAAAAAGTAACCTTAAATGAAGAAGATAAACAAATGAAAAAGCTGATCTTTCAGTATCACCCAGTTGTCAATTAGCAGTAAAGTAAACAGAAGTAGAAATTTATCCCTGGTTGTGCATTGCCTAGAGCAAGACGAGCATAACCTTACATGTACTGGGTAAATGATTATATAATCGAAACCCAAAAACAAACGAAGAAGAAGAAGAAGATAAAAAGAAGACGAATTTACATGACAGCGGCCTGCAAAGAAGACAAGAAGAAAATTTTCCACCCTCACCTGCCACACCTGCCGCGTACCACACCTGGCGGCAGTCACATCAAAGGATGCCGCATTTTCCCACGGTCCGAAAAATTTTCCCAGGCTCAAGTGCCGCAACCTCTGCTGAGTTTGAAACGTGTTGAAAACCAGGAGGGTTATGATTATCTCATTTTACAAGCAAGAGCTAAGCCGTCTCCTTTTAGGTTTATCAAAATAGATGGTTCAATGATTTTTGATATAAAAAGTGCAACTGACAATTTTTTTTTAAAATATCCAAAACCAGCTATTAACATAAAAAATGTGAGAATGTTAAAAATCGAAAATACCAACAGATGCATTCTTCTTAAAAATAGCTATAGTGGTCTATGGCGTTTATTACTTGTAGCATCAAAAATACCAATAAAAAACGAAATAAACTTGCAGCATGCATATGCTCTACCAGTACTTATGACTACTTGCTCTACCAGTACTTATACTACTTAGACAAAACTGGATACTCTAGAAAAGCTTCTTTCTCTTTTACATGATCACAGCAACAGAACATTTTATGAAAACTTAATAAAAAGCTAGAGAATCACATAAAGCCAGACGACCATAGGATCTGACGGTTTTGAGAACACGGTCGGCAACACTGATAACAGGACTGCGAAGACAGAATTTTTAGTGTTTGCATTCAGGACAATTGTTCGTTTTTCTTTTAAAAACCTAACCTAACCTATTATATTTCTTAATTTTCTTCACATTCTTGTGAAAAAAATTATGAGTGATACCTAATGAATTTTTTTTTAATTTTTTAGACCAACTAAATATATCAATAAAAGAATCTACTCAAAAATGGTAATGCCGGGGAGTTTTTCCGAGAAACGCCTGATTTTTATTTAGGTGAAACATCAAGACCATTAAATGTTAGAATAAGTAAACATTAACCTTATATCAAAAATAGATCATTTGATGAACCTCAAATATGCTAACACTTATGAAAAAATGAACATAAGAGTTCAATGGAAAGATTCAAGTACAGTCCTGAAAGAAACATGTTAAAAAACCAAAAATCAAAGAAGCGGCTCTGATTATGATAAATGAAACCAAGTTCATCGCAAATTTCTCGGCAGAAAACGGTAGGGTCTTGTTACCCTTATTAAAAAACAAAATCAATAGAAAGAAACTTCCACTATTAATAAGTTAATAACATATGGGGGAGACATCGTTTATGTTTTTAAATAACATATATAAAATCAAAGTTCGCTGGTAATATTAAGAATAAATTAAATTTAAGACCAATACCTACCATGACAGAATATTATCGTGAGGTTTTTTTCCTTTTTTTTTCCTTATAATTTACTACGGGATCACTAATAGGCGAATTTGACTGTCATCATTGCATGTGGTTATTTTTTAAAAACAAATCACATGCTATGATTTTTCTGATGGACAACCTTAATTTAAGGTCATGTAATGGAATGAACTATTTTTCAATACAGTCGTCCCAGGAACGCAACTCAAAAATTATGACAATCTCAATTTAAAGTCATCCACTTTAAAATATATAATGTAATGTCCGAATAGTCAATATGAATGAGTCAGATAAATATATTTTAAATAATTTTTTACCAAGTAGCAAAAACAAAATTTGTTTAATTTATTAATATTTTGTATTTTCAGAACGACTTTTGAAACGTCAAATAAAATTATTTTAAAGTAAAATTATATATCTGCGTTTCTTTAAAGCCGGTATATTCCGGTGAAGGTAAATTTTGAAGTGGACTGAAATAAAATAATTCACACTTCTTATTCCCTATGTTCAAGGAAGAAATTCCAGTAAATAAAGGTACATGGCGCGTATTAATTTTATTTAGATATTTATTAGTCTTACCTATTTATTTAATAGGTAAGAATCACATTTTATTATTTTGTTACGACGTTTCGATTTCCAATCAGGAAATCGTATTCAAAAATTCTGAACTTATTAATTATGAAATGATATTAACCTATAAATATTGATATCGGCGGTAGTTGGCAATACCAATTTGACAACTGACTTACTTGGGCTCGTTCTTATATAGATTAGCCATGCTTACACTTTTGGAGCTGAAAAATCTGAGATACGTTGTTATACCTTCGGATTGATATCAAATTCTTATCTTTCTCTGTCCTTTAATTTTAAACTTTAACTTTTTGATTGGTACTATAAGTTTGGGATGTAACACACATACTTTTCTTGGGGTGAAATATATCTAATAGACCCAACAAGCTACAATTACTATGTCGTCTTTCATAATATGTTTGTTAATATATTGTAGTTACAAATTCAGCGAATGGGGAAGACAGATTTTTTAAAAGAACTAAGGATAGAACCATAAGCGCTACCTAATGTATATTTGTATTGATATACAACAAAAGCGAGGATAGAGAATAGTTAGCTATCGATAGACATAATGGTTTAACAACTTAGTGAATACATAGATAAAATGAACAACGCAAATTGACATTGTAAAAACGTTCCATGTGAGTAAAATATTTAATTTTTTTACATTCTTGCACCAATACTCTCTTAACATAAATATTTCTTTAATATATTGATTATTTTAATGGAGAGGAATATTTTTTCAAATGAAGTTAATTAAAAAGCGCTATTTTACTTTCCCATGCTGTAAGTAGGTGTTGTGTTCCATTTTGCACAAAAATGGAATGTGCTTAATAAAAATAATTCTGTAAAGTTTTCGAAAAATAAGCCAATAAAAATTATTAAAAGTACCTTCTCCGAGTTCTTTAAACCATTTGTATATGCCAAAAAGCTGCATTCTTAAGTGGCTATTTAACACGTTAAGAGACACTAATACACCAAAATAATTAGAAACACAAGGTTTTAATATTATTTGACAGTACTTTTATTGTTGTACTAGTACTAGAAACATACTAAATTATTAACACTGCCGCCAGATAAAATATATCATTAAAAATAACTGTACGTAGGTCTATTTTTAAATGGAACTTAAAATTTACAATACTTCATTTTATTTAGCGGCACATTTAATTGTATATAAACAATATCAGTTTTAGTTTTAATTAATGTTACGAAAATTATAATAAATCTAACAGTAAAGTATTGAGAAGAAAATCTGTATTGTTATAACTGACACAATGAGACTATTATACTCTTATAAAAGTGCCAGAAAGGATTTCCAAATAAAATTAAAGATATTTCAGATATAATAAATTAAAAGATTCTTCAGATCACTAAATAGAAATATCTGAGTACAAAGTTACAAATCCAATATAGATGTTTTTTACTAACTTTTTAGATTTAATACTTTTTAACACTTTTTAATTTTGAACGCACAATAAGTTCCTGGATTAACATGGGATGAAACCAATAACAACAAACATGATTTAGAAACTAACAACATTCAAAAGTAATCTGCTAAAATTTAAACTTTAGCAGGAGTTTATTAGATGTTACTTTTTCAATTAAACGATATATGATATCGGATATACTGGAGGGCGTAGTGAGTATGCTTTAGGAAAGTATACCTTAAAAAATGTTACAGAAACCCAGATAAAAAATAGTAACATGACGAAAAATTGCCATCGTTAAATATGATACAGTAGAATAGAGCATGTTAACTTATTTTCCAATCTCTTTACGGCAGTTCTGGAACATGCTTTCACAAAATTGGAGTGGGAAGCCAAAGGAATAAATGTCAACAACGAAATGCTCTCCCACCTACAATTTGCAAACAAACTTGTTCTGATAACAGATAAATTAAAAGAGATTTATAAGAATGCTTACTGAAGTAGATGCGCCTGTAATGAAGTTGGTTTGAACATAAATTTTGAAAAGAAACAATACATGACAAATCTGGTACCAAGCGAAAATCCAAAAGTCGACTGCAGCAAAGTAAGATTAGTTCTTAAATATAAATACTTAGGTCACGAAATCTAAATTGCTAGGGACAAATAAACTGCTGAATTGCAAAGAAAAGTCACTTTAGCATGGCCCACATATGGAGCTCTATCAGACATCTTCAAAAGCAACATGACAAATTATTCGAAAATCTTCTTCATAAAAAGAAGATGTTCGACCAATGTGTGCTTTCAGTCATGATTTACGGCACAGAATGCCAAAATGGGATGTAAAAAAAGACCAACATCCGTAAAGGCACTAAAATAAAGGCAAATAAATGAATTATCATAAATTATCATACAAAATAACGGAAATGACAAAACTTTGGTTAAAAAAAGTACTCAAATACAAAATCTTCAAAATCTCTAAACTCCATCCTAATATTTAAACATGTTGACAACATAACTGTAACCTTAACATAGAAATTCGCACAAGAATACTACGTATTGTTACGACATTTCCATGAGATTTGTTACAGACAGAAAAAGTCCCTTGACGAAAAAGAAGAAGTAAGAAATAAGTAAAATTTTCGAAATGTAATCGAAAAATCATAAAATAAAATATAGGACTATAAAAACTATTAAAAATTACAAACTTCAATATTTGCACATAATATAATGAGAGAGGTGAATTATGCAATTTAATTGCAACTAAACTTTGTTTTAGTTGTAATACATTAGAAATCTTTAAAAATACCGCCAATAAGGTTAAAATAGCGATAATAAAAAACTAATTCATAATTAACATAAATATTGCTGACGATATCTGGTCGCTCTATCTTTCATCTTTTATTTTAAACGGCAATTATTTGGGCGTTGTTTAGTCATAAAAGTCTAAATTAAAATATCTCGTGTTTTTTTTTTTATTTAAGTGAAAAACTTATTTCTATACAACTTTCACTTTTCAACCAGAATGTTCTTAATAGCTCTTCTAAAAATCTGTAGTGGTAGCTTGCATTATTAAAGACTATCATTAATCTGCCTCCTCTGGTAGAACCTCATTCGTTTATTCAAACTACACGAAAACGTTGACATTTATAGCTTTATGAATGCTCTAATATTTCTGGTCCCTACCTTATCTGTTTGACAGATTTTCAAGAAACGTCAGTTTATATATATATATATATATATATATATATATATATATATATATATATATACATATATATATATATATATATATATATATATATATATATATTTGATTATTTGTTCCTATCAAACTTTATTAATATTATGATTTTTCTTTAACTACGTTTCATTTAGTTAAAAAGTAAATATTTGTGAAGCTGCTGTTGCAGTTTTGCAACTGTATATAAACATTGGTAAAATATTAACAGACTGTTTGGTAGTTTTGATTCTCCCCGTATAGTTAGCCAAGATTTCGCTTACAAAAATAGAGACGCTATAGAACAGTGAACGGTTGTTATACAATGATTGCAGTAAAGCGGGCTATTCATTCGTACATTGTATCTTAACAAAGGGCCACAGAAAAATAAGTGGCTTTCGTTAAAAGTGCAGATCGCTTGTGTAATTTTTGCCCACACGTATCGTCAACTTGAAAAAAACAATTTAATAAAAACTGCAGTTTTTCAACCAGACGAGTTCCATCTGCCAAATGACACAGACGTGTGTTTGAGTTAAGAATAGTGTGTCCTACCTTACCATATTTTGCTCCGGTCTTGTTAAAAAGACAGTCCCTGCCTTAGGAATATGATTTTAATATTATTACCAAAAGCGAAAAGAAGAAACCAGCGAGGTCTAGATTGAATATAGATATTCTCCTGGCTTTCTGATGACACTAACTTTGAAGTTATACTTCTATACGCTCGCTTCATTGGAAATTTGTATGGGAGTGAGTCTGTGAAATCATTACATATGTAAGATAATGACTAAGAGAGAGACAGAAGATATATTTTCTCTCTCTCTTCCTCTCTCGAATATAAAAATGTTTCTTTTGTATATATATATTTAATATTATATATATATATATATATATATATATATATATATATATATATATATATATATATAGATATATATATATATATATATATATATATATATATATATAATATTATATATATATATATATATATATATATATATAATAAAATATTTATTAATATTATTATTTATGTGATATGTTTTGTACTATTTATTAAATGTTTATAATTATATTATATATATATATATATATATATATATATATATATATATATATATATATATATGTATATATATATATAATATTATATATATAATAAAATATTTATTAATATTATTATTTATGTGATATGTTTTGTATTATTTATTAAATGTTTATAATTATATTAGTCTTTTGTATTTCAAAATAATAATCTCAATAAATCACTTTATGACCCAGAACTGTCAATTTTGAAATACGTTTGTGTCATGTCCTCGGTAGTATAGTAGTCAGTATCCCCGCCTGTCACGCGGGAGACCGGGGTTCGATTCCCAGTCGGGGAGGACTTTTTTATTAATATTATTACATGGTAAATTAAACATATGCGTAAGTAGAAAAGTTATGTATATTATTGTCATTTTTAAATACTTATGAATATTGCATGTTAATTTGTATTGTATTATATTGAATTATATTGAATTATGTTGCACTGTATTGTAGTGTATTTTTTATGTATATTATTGTCATTTTTAACTACTTAGGAATATTGCATTTCAATTTGTATTGTATTATTATATTGAATTATGTTGCAGTGTATTGTATTGTATGTTTATATTAATAACAAAATAAACAATGAATTTTACTGCAAAGTATGTGTAAAAAAATGTTTGCATTCAACTCCTTTCATACATATATGAGAATAAAAATATACATTTTCATCAAAATATTGATTCAATCCTTCATTTACTATACTTCTATTACAGGTCAAATGTTGTTTATTAATTGTTAGTAAGTTGTTATTAATTCTGTTTCTCTTTCTGCTCTGTCTTACCTATAGCATTACATATGTAATAATTGTGCAGATTGACTCCCAAATAAATTTGTAACAGCGAATACGTGTATAGAAGTGTAACTTCTACCGGCAGTCCCACTGGACTGCCACAGCGGTTTTTTTTTATATAGGGGTCATCTTATGTGCAGAACGCAACAGCTGTAACTTTCTTTAGAAATCTTTTATAACTTCTTAGACAAGTCAAGTTTAAGTAAAGTCTTCTTTAAATTAATCAATTTGCTTTGATGTTTCTTTCAACGGAATCTTATTTGTTTTAATATATTCCAAATAGTGTATTGATGGGTTGATATGCTGGATCCTGCTTAAGAAAACTTTGTACATGACAGCAATTTCGTTCTGTCAAAAGATGTACACATATAACTTAGATATCTGTCTTAAATGATTTTAATAACATATTTGGCGCATCCAAGTTTTTTCGTAGTATCTAAAATTCGCTCTTTTTTTTTTCAACAGTAACTCGGGATATTCTTTTTGTCAACACTAACTAACTAATTCTATAGTTTTATTAACTCTTTCAGGCAATTTTTGGAAATAAATGATGCATAACAATTACATGAACAGTGTTAATACATGATCAAGTTTCTGGTATTTCACTAGAATATCAGTATGTCCAATATAACGAATTTTTTGTGTAATAAAACACTTGAAATCAGAATAATAAAATTTCACTAACTGAATCGTACAAATTCAAAAATAAATGAATTGTTACCTGAAAATTTGATATAGTAAACATATTTAAAAAACCAGTAATAGTTAGGGCATTTAAAAGTTTCTATATTCGACAATTCTACACCTAATATCACTACCACGTAATTATAAGTTATTGGGGGCTACGGCTATAAATTGAACTATAGTTTTTACTTAGTACTATTTACTATTCGTGATTAATTTTCTCGTGTACATAAAGATAAGGGATAAGATTTAACATCAAAACATCAAGAGGACCAAAAGTCAACCTCACCTACACACGTGGTAGTCTAAAACTGCCCGGTATTTTCTACTCGATAACAGAATGTTGGACCATAGACAATTACGAGAATGTTATTATTACTCGTCAAAACTAGAAATGGCTTTCGACATTTTGCCTGTCGGCGCAGAGAGCAGACAGAGAGAGTATTCGGAAAGAAAGAGATGGATGAATGCTGAGACTCGACTATGTCAGTTTACTTCTCCTGTTAAGATAATTTCCGTAAATTTTGCTGCTCATCAAGTGAGCGTGTCGACTGTAGGATTTTTAAAGTAATTTCTAATTTTGACAACCCCTTTTTACCGTATAGAACAACTCTCTAATACGCACTACAAGCAGGACGTTTTAATTTTGTAATTTTCCTCAATACGTTAAACATCATAAATATACTAAAACTAGATTACAACTTGCAAAAATAAGAATGTGATACACCTTAAATGTTGCAATATTTAACGTTAATAAGAACAAAAGGAGGAAAAAAATTTATTTTTAAATGCAACTTAAAAAAATATATTACAAAGTGAAAAAAACACCGATTCACTATACATAAGGTCACTTAATAAAGATATATCGAATACCATAAAAAGGGATATTATGAGATAAAATTGAAATACTAGAATCGTGAAGTTAATGAGGTGAACAGAGAGAAAATACTAATAATAGTTGAAATATTATACATGATAGTATATTCACAACAAACCAATATTACCATAAATCAGATCCACAGATGAAAACTACTAAACCAATGATCCGAGAAAATATATTAGATATTGCCCAAGATAAGTTAGAATAGAAACATAAAACTCGGAAGAACTGAGCTTTTGAAAAAATAGAAGAAATCTGTAATCCCTGCTTGCATGCTCAAAAAATCTCTTCAAATTGAAATAAATCCATTACTATCCTCTTGTATAAATTTTTTAAAAGTGTATCTAGAAAATTACAAGCCAATTTGTCTAATTTACTATTTTATTCTAGAATTATAACATGAAAGTCGCAACTGAAAATCTATCAAATACAATAAACCTCTAATTCTGACGTTCTTAGTAATAAAAATTGAAAGAGTATTTTGACAGATTATATGACGAAATTTGTTCATTACTGCACTTGAGTACTTAAATAGAAGTCAAGTAATTGGAATGAAAACATACAGGCACAAACATAGACTAAGAGGGTGTTCAGACGAGGATACTGTATGCGAGATACAGAATTTTCGATGGCGGCTGTATCGGATTCACGGGCATGCTCGTCAGTATGAAAATAGTAGCAGTGCAGTGCGGTTATATTTTTGGATTATGGATGTAGAAGAGTGTGTTATGCTGTGGTATATATTAAATAAAAAGAAACTGAAAAGACGACGTAATTTGTGGGTTCATCCTATTGTAGAATTAAGAGAAACCAAGGGAACGTATAGTTTGCTGTATCAAGATTTATTGCAAGATCCATCGAAGTTTTTTAATTATTTTCGAATGTCTGTGAAGTCGTTTGAAGAACTTCATAAAATTTTGGAAATTCAATTGAGTAAAAAAGACACAACTATGCGTAGAATTATTTCATCAAAAGAACGGCTTTCTATGACTTTTTAAAGTTAAAGTCTATGACTTAAATTTAAAATAAATATGTGTACTTATCTCCAATTTGTAAATTGTTTACCTCGCCCTAAATAAAAATTGACCGTATTCGTTTCACAATAATGTAGTTTGATATTCGTTAAATAATCAAAATTCCAATTAGCAAACTTTTAAAACTAAACTGTATACGTATGAAACAAAATATTAAACTATTCTACTATGTATTTATAATAAAAACATGTTTATTTCTTACCATATTCATTTTGCTGTACTGCAATCATGGCCTCAAAATTGCCGCTTAGAATTTTCGACCCAGCACTGCTGCTTTTTATTTCTATTGCAGTAATCTGGCGATGCTGTATCCCATAGACAGGGATTTGATCGTACCAAACAAATAAATTTGTCACTATCAAATACAGTACGCTCCATTATTTAACTATATTCAGAAAACACCGTCTTTCTTTCGTTGCTCATTCACAATTATTCGACAGAAAATCGCGCGTCTATGGAATGTGGTGCAAAAGTATTCGTGTCTGAAAGCGTTCATTTAACGTAATGTTTCTTCTGTATCTGGGATACGCATTCAGTCGTCGGCGACAGGAAGATCCGAGATACTGAATTCGGTATCTCGCATACTGTATCTCTCGCGCGAATTATGAATGTTCTTGGGAAAAACGCTTTTTTAAAAACTGAACTTCACAATTAAAACTTTTATTTCGACTTACAAAGATTTTAGTAACAACATTAATAATTTAAATTAGACTGAAAAATATTGATTTTAACATTGATTTATTAATTGCTGATCTTGCTGTTCAATACGTCGCAATTTAGTCCAGAATGTTCAAGCGGTAGCCCCGTGTTGGAATCCACGTGGTGGAACTATCTGGATGGTAGCGGTCATTGTACTGTAACTACTCCATCCCCTGAAGAAGTTTTGTGAGGGACGAACAGAACTGTTGAGTTGGCCTCTTCTGGAGTTTCGTCGCTAGAGTTGGGTTTTTTGTTGTTTGTTTTATACCTGTAACATATATAGAGGCAGATTATTGTAATAAAGATATATAAAGGAGTCATCCAAAAATGGTTATGGCTATGGTTCCATAATTTCGGGTTAATTGTCTCTAGATGTTCCTCTTCCTTAGAGAGTTCATGCAGTTTGTCTAAGGGTATGTGATCTATCCTTAATGGTTTGAATTTAATCGCTGTTTGAATATCTATGGTCCTTATTTTGGGAAGCATTAGCGGTTGCTCTGGGATGGTTGTCCTTGAATTTATGTAACTCTGGATTGGGGTTTTGAATTCGCATCTGGGCGGAAGATTGATGAGATAAGTTCCTTTTAGGCCCAAAATTTTTGTTGTAGAACATCGAGTTGTAATTTTGGTACAGAAAGATATCTTGTGTTGATTCGGGCACATGGTTCTTCCAAATATTGAAAGGATTTTTCGTTTATGAGGAGATATGGTTCCGGAGGAATGATTGTAGTAGAATTTGTGGTAGGTATAGGAAATAAATGATAATAAGTAAAGGAATCAGGGTGTAGGACAGGAAAATGAAGGATAAATATAATAGTACGGTTTGAATAATAGGCATCTACTTTGATGACGTCGTAGTACTTTAGGATGTCCTCGTCTTCGATGTACACAAGTTGGTCTGCCTTGTGGTGTTCTAGCATTTTATTGATGATCCATTTTATTTCGTCTTTCTTGATCACACTGTTATGGAGAGTGTTTACACGAGAAAAGGTAATGGCTTCTTCTAGGTCATTAAGTAACTAAAGTATAATTTGAAGGATCAAATTTAATTGGTCCAGAACATTCCTTGCTTGCAAATAATGATTGAAGTCAAAAATGAATGTATTGAGATTCGTGCTGATATTATTTACTTCTTCTGCTATTATTTCTTGGTTATGTGTTAGTAATGTGATAGTTTCGTTGAACTCTTTTATAATCTTCTTGTTCAAGCTAATGTGATGATTAAGATGATTTATAAAATTTTCCTGATTCGTCTGTAAGGTTTCTATAGCATTGTTGTATTTTTCTGCGTCATCTTGATCTAGATTTCCAGAAATTGCTTTGATAATGCTTCCTATTCCATTAATTAACCCTCTTTCTGTTCTGCTATAGGGGTAAATTGTTGAGAATTTTTCTTGAGCTGATTTTAATTGATATCTAAGAGCTTGGTCGAAATTTTGTAAACTGCTAAAATACGGATGGCTAAGTCCATTTTGAATTGCTGTGGTCACTGCAACGTACTGGGTTTCAATTCTGTCTAATTCTTCCTTTATTGGTAGTAGTTTGAAAAGGTGTATAAAATCGTGTGTACTAGTATGAATCTTTGCTTGTCCCAGGTTGAGGGGAATTATTCCTGGGTTGTCTTTTAGGTCCTTGATCTTCACTTCCTCTCCCGTCGTCAGGGTGATCCTGTGGGGAAGGTTCAGAATTAGTTTTTGATTTAGGTTGGTGTTTTATGTTTTTCTTGTGAACTGTAGTTTTTGATGTTTTTACAGTCACTTCGTTATTTCTTTTTATATGTTTTGCGGAATATCGCGGAAGTAATTTATTTCGGGTAACTGTTTTCCGTGTGTAGATTTTTGTACTTGGTTTATACGTAATAGGGTCTTGTCTCGATTTATTTCTATTTTCGATGACTTTATTTTTATTCTCTTGTATTTGCTGGTTTACTTCCTTGTATAATTCCTTTGTTATCTCTCTATGATTTTGGATATAATTGTTCAGTATTACTTTCTGTATGTCAACGTCAAAGGGATCTTTTGCGTCGATATGTCCGTTTAATATGTCGATGGGTCTTAACTTCGTTGCTGAATGTATGGAATTATTGTATCCAATTATAGCGTATAGCATTTGTTCTTTTATCGAGAGCTTTGCTTTGGTGTTCCTTAAAAATTTTTATGGTATCAGCTTTTAACTGATCTTTCGACAGCTGGATATGATAACGTCTTTTATTCGGAAAGGTTTGTATAATTGCTGGAGGTCGTGGATTGTAGTTGACGATTTTGACTATAATTTGGTTATTGTGGAAGTTAAGTGGTTTTTCCGAAATAGGTATACCAAGAATTGGATTTTCTACTGCTGTATGTATTGTTTCATTTCCGTCTTCGTCCATGTTTTGATCTTCGTTTTCAACAATGTCTTCTGGGATGTTTTCTGGAATTAATTCTGTTGCTTTTTCTTCTACAATCTCGTCGATTATTCGATCTGCATCTGGATTATTAGTCATTGACCATCCATCGTCTTCCATGTCTACTAAATCATCAAAGACTTCCTTAATTTGTGAATCGATGTCCTTAGTTTCCTTTGTGTGTATTTCGATTCGAGACAGTGCGTCCGCATTTGTATTAGCTTTGCCTTTTTTGTAAATTACTTCGTAGTCAAATTCATCTAATTTTAATCTCCAACGTACTAGTTTGGAGTTGGGTTCCTTTAGGGAGAATAGATATTGCAAAGGACGGTGGCCTGAAAGTATTTTAAATTTTCTTCCAAATAGGTAAGGTCGAAAATACTTAGTTGCCCACACCATTGCTAACATTTCCTTTTCTATTGTAGAGTACTTGGTTTCGGTTTCATTTAGTGTCCTGGAAGCAAAGGCAATTAGTTTATCACTGCCAACTGGTCCATGGGAAAGTACTGCACCGATAGCGAAGTTACTGGCATCTGTTGTGAGGTTAAATGGTTTGGAAAAATCTGGATATTGCAATAATGGCTCATTCATTAATAATTTCCTGCACGTTTCAAAGCATTCTACGAATTCGGGTGTATGTTCGATCTTTGCATCCTTTTTTAAGCATCTTGTTAGAGGTTTTGTGATTTTTGCGAAGTCTCGAATAAACTTCCTGTAATATCCCAGTAGTCCAAGAAATCCTCTTATTTCTTTCGCTGTTTTCGGTATTGGATATTTTTCTATTGCTTCAATTTTCGCTGGATTCGGTTTTATGCCTTCTTGTGTGACTACGTGTCCTAGAAAATTAACTTGTTTTTTTAAGAATTCGCATTTGTCGACTTGGATTTTTAGTCGGGCTTCTCTTAGTCGTTGAAATACTTTTGTGAGATTTACTATGTGTTCCTGTAGTGATGTTGAATATACTATTACGTCATCCATATAGACGAGGCATATTTCTCCTTGAAGTCCCTTCAATACGTTGTCCATCATACGTTGGAACGTGGACGGAGCGTTCTTAAGTCCAAAAGGCATTCTTAAATATTCATAGTGTCCATTTTCCACATTAAATTCTGTTTTGGGAATGTCTTCTTCAGCCATCTCGATTTGGTGAAATCCGCTTGCTAAGTCGAGGGTCGTAAAATATTGACATCTTCCCAATTTGTCCAAAATATCGCTAATGTGAGGAATTCTGTATCGGTCGTCAATTGTCTTCTCGTTGACCTTTCTATAATCTACCACTATTCTCCACTTTATTTTACCGGATGAATCTGGTTTCTTTGCCACGACCCAAATAGGCGAGGACCATGGCGATTGACTTGGTCGAATGATCCCTTGCTCTAACATTGAAGAGATTTGTTTCTTTACTTCTTCCTTGTGCACATACGGATACCGGTATGATTTCGTATATACAGGCTCCTCATCCTTGGTTCTGATGTGGTGTTTAACTTCGTTAGTAAAGCTGAGAGGAGTGTCTGGTTGGTGAAATATATCGGAGAATTTTCGGCATAGGTGGCGAACTTGTTCCTCTTCTTCTTCGTTAAGATGTTCGGTTTTAATTAAGTCGTCGATATCTTGTCTGTAGTCTGGTCCGGGGGTTGTTTCCATGGAATATATATGGAAATCTTGAATGTCTATTTTATTGCTTTCGAGTGATTCCATAAGAGAAAGATGAATGGGGTCTGACGTGAAGTTGGCAATTTCGGTCCAGGCAAGGTGGTTCTCGGCGTTAGTAAGGGCTTCTCGTACTACAACGCCTTGTACTTTTTGGGTAGGAATAATGATGGTTCCTTTTTCTTCTTTGACAGGAATTTTCACTTGGCTAATAGAATTTGCTTCCAAATGAATGGAATAAAATTGTGTTTTATTTGTTTCGTAATATTTAATGGGGATTGTAGAATCTTTTGTAACTAGAAGCGATTTAGGGAAGATTAATTGGGCTTCGAAGAGTTTTAGATTGTCGAGGCCAATAAGACCATCGAAGGTTTTGTGAAACTTAAAGAGGTAAAATTTCATTTTGCTGTCAGAATTAAATTCTGAAAATGATGGAATTTCGTCACAATATTTTTGGGAATAGTTTTGAAAAATTGATGTGACGACAAAGGGTTCATGTTTTATGTAACTTGGAAAATATGAAGAAGCTATTTCTGGGTTAAGAAATGACTTTGTGGATCCTGTATCGATTAAAAGTCGTAAAGAAGGCTTAGAGATTTCGATGTAGGGTAGCTCCTTCTTGTCGGGAAATGAATGAAGTTCAATTACGTTCCGATTGTTTCTGGTGGGTCCTCTCGAAAATTTACGTTTTCTTCGTATTCGGTTGGTTGATTTTCGTATGTATCTTGCAGAAAATTGTCGTATTCAGGTTCGTAGTAATCATTGTAGTTGGCATTCTCTTCTTGCTCATCTCCGTGGCATTGTATATTGTAAAGTTCTTCTACGGTGAATTTTGGCTGTGCTGGGTAATTTGGTGTAAAATTTTGGCGGCCTCTGGTTGTGGTTTCTGATATTCCACTCATAGGTGTTGGTCTAGACTGTTTTGACTGTCCAGGTTTGGGTGCCCATACATTTGACTGGTTCTGGGTCCTGAATGCTGGAGGATTTGAATTTTGTCTAAATTGATCGAAGTTTTGTTGCCGATGTGGTTGCTGAAACTGATTCTGCGGATAGAATTGTCTCATTGGTTGCTGCCATCGTGGAGGTGCAAAATTTGTCTGCTGGTACAATGGTTTCTGGATTTGTACAGGCATCTGCTCTCTCTGAGGTCGGCGTTCTTGATAATTTTCGCTTCTTCCTGATGTTGAAGGTTGACTTATTTGATTTTTTTGAAGATATCGAACATTATTTTCTTCCTGTACGTATTGTATTGCCGTGGCTAAACTTCCTGGTCTCATTGCTCTGATAACAGAGCCCATTGGTTCTCGTAGGCCTGCTAAGAATGTTGTAAGAGCTTGTTGATGGAAAAATTCTTGTTTGCTCCCTTTAATATCGGCATTTATCGTATGTAATTCTAGGTAATTATTAATACAGCTTAAAAGTCCCATGATTTTTTCGTAAACATGCATAATAGATTCTGTTGAGCTTTGTCTTAAATTTACTAGATCCCTTGTAAGCGAATTTTCGTCTCTCTGGTCTCCAAAATTTTGAATTAATGCGTTTTTTATTTCGTCCCAACTTTCGCATCCATATACAGATATAACTTCCTTGGCTCTACCTGTTAATTTACTGATAATACCATGAAGCAAAAATTTGTTTTGTATATTAGCTGCATTAAGTCTGTCATAATAATGGTTTAGAAGTATTGTAGAAACTTTAATAAATTCATGTAATTCATTTGGATTTCCGTCAAAATTTGGAAGAATGCATAAATTTTTAACGTCAAATTGTGGAACTGCCATATTTTAAAAATTTTCAATATAATATATAGTCAATAGTCAAATCGGTATAGTAATTTTCAATAATCAATATATAAATATATAAATCTTAATCTACTTATTTTCTATCTATTAATCTCTATGTTTATTAATATATAGTATTTATTAAGCTATTCAATTTTGTCTAAATCTGACTCTAAAGTCAATCTAAGGACTTAGAGGAGATATTTTTAAATTACTTTAATCTTTGTGTTATTCTATTCAAATCTTTCTTTTATTTATCTTCTTATTTAGCTCTGATTCAATCTAAGGACTCAGAGGAGTCTGATTTATTAAGAATTCTTTCAAAATCTAATCTTCTTAATTCTAAGTAATAATAAAATCGCTTACAGGATAAAGATGATGCCGATGTGCATTCCTTTGCTCCTGAAGGCTTCTTCTAACTTCTAATTCTCTAATTCCCTCGGGTGAACTCTGCAGACGGTTTCCCTGGGGCTGGTTCTTGGAACAGTGGACAAACACTTAAAAGTGACGAGGATCTATAAAGACTCTTCCACTATCCTACTGACTGCGCCAATTATGAATGTTCTTGGGAAAATCGCTTTTTTAAAAACTGAACTTCACAATTAAAACTTTTATTTCGACTTACAAAGATTTTAGTAACAACATTAATAATTTAAATCAGACTGAAAAATATTGATTTTAACATAGTGTTTTTATAATTTATTAATTGCTGATCTTGCTGTTCAATACGTCGCAATTTAGTCCAGAATGTTCAAGAGGTAGCCCCGTGTTGGAATCCACGTGGTGGAACTATCTGGATGGTAGCGGTCATTGTACTGTAACTCGCGTCTCGTGTGAAAAGCTCCATTTGAGTCTATGTAATATCTGCGTCTCGGATACAGTATCCTCGTCTGAAAAGGGGCTAAGGGACACTCAGGTATCAATAAATATACATTATATTAGGTAACCGGAAATTTAATAGCAAGGTGTTGAATGATCTCCAGCAATAGACGCACCATAGAAGATAGGCTTTAACATAAAATATCAAAAGATAAAAATTATAAAAACTTAATTCCGAGCCAACTTATAAATAAATAAGCAGAAGTATAAATTCGTAGAAGTGGATGGTGTATAGAACATTATAGAATACATAGCTAAATTTAAATGAATATACGCAGGACTTATCCCCAAAATAAGACAGATGAAACAAAAAATTCCTTTCTTGAGGAGGTATATATTCATCAATGAAGAAGAGAGTTTATTATTCATGTCTATAATTCTCTCGTGCAGAAAGATAGTTTGATTATATATAGATTCTTCTATTCATTGATCTAAAGAAACTCTTAAGCAAATTGTAGCCAAAATATGTTTTCTTTCTAAATTCCTTTTTTATTTCTTTTGTCCAACAGCCTCGTACTGATTGGAGATAATTTCAGGTCATTATTTTTAGTAAGACTGTCATGCCATATATGTTTTTTTTTCTCAGCACCTTCTTTTATTCACTTAAATATTTTCCTTTCAGCTTTATAAAAATATTATATTAGAATATTTTAATATTATCTAAAATATAGTAAAAATAATTACTTAAACAAAAAATATTCTGTCGCTTTATAAATAATTATGTTTAAAAATCCCTTGTGTTTCTAAGATACATCTAGACCACAACCTACTCTAACTTACCCAAAGTTGTAGATCGACTATGGTCTAACTCAGCTAATATTCTGTTATCTTGTTCTATTTTAGCCATAATTCGTTCTATTTCTGTACCTTTATTGCCCCAGGACTGGCCACCCATGTTGCTGGATATCTGCATGCCCTGTACACTCGTGCCCATTCGGCCTCTCTGTGTTGATGCTAGTTCTAATTGCAGTTCTTCACACCTGAAAACAAGAAACGCAATACCGTATTCCATTGAAATTTACTAGAATATCTTAGAAAAAATACAAAAAAACTTTCTAATTTTTTAAATATCTAGTTCATTGTAAAAGCTAATTATCTTTATCAAGCTGAATTTTCTTCCGACCAGGTTAGCACCTTATCTGAGGACTATAAATACAAGGATATGCCTCGGACGGATCTACTGAAGACGATCAATTCAAGTAACCGGCCAATGCATAAATGAAAAAAAGAATAATATATGAAGGATAGGTACTTGGAATATCAAATTTCTGAATACAAGAGAACAGAAACTCAATAAAAAGTTCACTGATTTACAGATGCACATAATGTGCTATCCAAGTGATTACAAATTAGTAATGCGGAAATTACGAATGAACAAGTGTATATTCAACACGAACCCACAACCAGAATACATCACAAAAATATCAATTGAAAACCTACCAGACGGCCCAACAAACTTCTTTCTTCTTCCTATGCCGTCCCCATTAACGGAATTTGGCAACCAATAAACTACTTATGTGAAACGAGACTAACAGAATCCATAAACAGGAACCGAATCGCGAAAGATGATGTATTATAGAGTAGGGATAGCGAGGAATGATTAAAAATAAAAACGAATAATTTATCGTCGAAAAAACATTAAATAGGAATAAGAAATTTCACAACAAAACGTCATGGTTCTGTAAGGAAGTAAAAGAAAAATGTAAAGAAATGAAAAAGGCATATCTAGATTACATAAATAATTATACACCACATACATAAAAAACTATAAGAGAATTGGCAACAAAAAATTACGCAACAATCATGACAGATCAATTACCACTCGTACTAAAGATTCGTCAACAAAATATTACAGAGCAATAAAATTTCCAAAGAATGAAAAATAAGCGAACTAATCCTGATCTTTATAGGTGGCAATAAAGAACGGGAAAACTATAGAGGAATCAATATAATAAACACCACGCTAAAACTAACGACAAAATTTTTAACCAAATTAATAAATGAGAGAATGTAACATGAGGATGAATAACGGGAAAGGTTTCCGAAGCGAAAGGTCATATAAAGACGCAGTGTTTGTTGTCAAACAAATCACGTCAAAGACACTACGAAACAACGGCGTTGATTATTGCTTTGCTTGATTGACTTATAAAAGTCTTTGACAGAGTAAGACTGAAGGATGATATTTATTTTTTATACAATAGACAACTTCTATTGGGCATCATTAAAACAATCGAAGATATATACGACAGTGGAAGTAGACGCTGGCACTGGGAGTATATATAACGCAGGGAGACCTTTAGAAGATTATAAGCCCTATACTCTTTTATTTCATAATGGATAAAATAATTAAAACCATAAAGATTAGAAATAAAAAAAATTACTATTTAAAAACCGACCAGATGTAAAATAGAAATTGACGGACCAGCATTAAACATAATACGGAAATTAACTATTTAGGTATCACACTCTCCAGTTACGATGATGTAGAAAATAGTTAAAATACAAATACATAAAGCCAATAGAGTAGCAGGTTATCTAAACAATACAATATGGAGGAGAAAATATAGTAGGATGGAAATTAGGACAAGAATTTAAAAAACGGTTATAAGAGCAATAATGGCATATACGGCTGATAAATAAAAAGAATACTAGAAACAACATAAATGCGACAAAGAAGGTACGATCCTGAGGCATCGAAAAAGAAGTAACGAAATTAGAAAAGCATGCAAGATGGAAGATGTAGAAGGCTGGATACTGAAGACACTGAATAGGAAGAGAGAATGGAATAATTATATAAGCAGAATAACAGACGATAAGAAGAGAAGATAAAAGAACTCTGGGCGGACAACGAAAAACATGGAGCGGCAATATAAGATAGAGGCATAATTCAAGAAAAAAGAAACAGGCAGAATGGACTAATAAGAAGATAGAAGAAGAAGAAGAAGAAGAAGAAGAAGAAGAAGAAGATGAAGAAGAAGCTGAATTTTTCAAATTAATATGCAGAAAAAGCACGTATTCATTCAATGTTTATTATTAGTGGTCACTTACGAGTCCGAATTTCTAAGCATAATGCTTATGGTAAATAATAAAAACAGGAATATTTTCTTTTTATATTCAAAAATGTTATTTGATACCGGTTTTTTATGCTTTTTTTTTAATTTGTATTTGGTATTTTTTTCAAAATTTTGTTATCATGTAAAGCCGGTCACAAAATATTAATTAGTAATATCGAAATTTTTGCTAATCTTTATTTGTCAATATATTCGCCCATATCTATGCACATATATTTAGATGCTTCTGAAATTTCCCCGTCCGCATTGAATATTTGTGAATTAAATTAAAATACCAAAACAAAAACTGACCGTTACTAAATGGATAAAGGAATTAAAAGAGTTAATACTCAACAGAGTAAAGATGGTAAATTATTTTGTACAGCATGTGTCGGATGAATGTAATCTGCGAAAAATTATGTTAATTACGTTTACAAGGAAACCATAAAAAAATTAAAAACACTAGTAGAGAACAGTTATATCTGGTTTGCTGTGGACGAGACTATAGATATTTGTGGAAGGAACGTCGCCAATTTTATCATTGGTGTAATTCGCGAAGAAATCTTGACAAATGGTTATTTAGTGTGCTCAAAAGAACTAGAAGCAATAATTAATAATACAGTTTTAAGATTCGTAAATGAAGTTTTAACAAATTTTTATCTTCCCAAGGCTGTGCTTACCAATAAAATAGTATTAATGTTGTCCAATGCTGTGCCATATATGATCAAAACATCATCAAATCTTAAAGTGTTTTATTCAAACATAATTCACTTGTATGACTGTATGTGTCTAGTATACGGCCTGAATTGCGTTGCTGAGACTATATGGTTGTAATTTCCACTTGTTAACGAGTTGGAAAAAAATGGGAAAATTTTTTTATTAAAGCTCCTTTAAATGTGTAACTATTTAGAGAAAGATTGCCTAACATTTCATTGCCACCTGAACCAGTATTAACCCGGTAGGGTACATGGTTAGATCCAGCTTTATACAACGACAAATATATCGAAAATGGCAATAGCTTTGTATTGAAAATTCAAGATACTGCTAGCAGATCGATAAAAGATTGTCGGTGAGGATGTTTTGCGTGAAAGATAATTACAAAATAATCTTGCTTTTATTAAAAGCAACTTTTGTTTTGTGAGTAAAATAATAAAATATTTGGAGAAATAGTAAATGTCATTAGTTAAGTCGATTCAAAAAATAACAGGTTTGAAAAAAAGATGGAAGGTATCCCTGGAAAATTAGTCAGATAGTATTAACAAAGCTCAAAGATATACTAACAAAAAACGAAGAATTTAAAAAGATAAAGAAAATATTTTTAATTTTAAATGAAGAACAGGTTGCAAATATAAATATGGATCCTGCAGTAGTAACAATAGTAGTATAAGTAGTAGTAGATCCGGTAGTAGTATAAGTATGCACTGATAAGTTGATAATCAGTATGGACGTTGAAAGGTGCTTTTCGATTTATAAGAGTGTTTTGAGTCACAGTCGCCGAGATTTAGTTATTTCAAGCTTTAAACAAAAATCGTATGTTCTCCTTTATCTAAGGAGTGTCAATTTTTTTTGTTTATTCTATTTTGTTTTTCAATTTATAGTAGGTTCTTACTAGCTAAACTTAGAAATTATTATATAATATGTTTTAGCCTAATTTTTGTAAAAAAGCTGGTTTGTCAAAATGTATATGCTTTTTTTTCATAAAATCGTTATGATTTTTAAGCGCCTTTTTCGCGTTTTTTTTATGCTTTTAAATCCGACCTCTAGTAGTCAGCATGAAAATAAAACAAAAATTATTTCAACAAATAAATGTACATTTTTTTATTGAAGTTACTTCACTATTACATGGTTTTGTGTGAATATAGTTCAGTCATTGGATAAATGTTCATCAGTATTATCTGTATGAACGAGTTAAAATATCTGTGAAAATTAGAAGCAATTTTGGAGTACCTACTGGTGGTAAATTGGCGGAGTGTATGATTCGAGTGAATTTGCGTTAGGGACTTGTCGAGCATTATTTAATCTTTTGCAATCTTTAAGCAATTGTCTTCCATTGTTTTGGTCTACTTTTTAATCTACATAATTTTTTATAGAAAACTTATTTCGGTGTTTAATATCGTCATAAAATAATCTGGAAGTATTGATACTATTTTCAAACCTAATCGATATACATATTATTTAGCCAAAAGTCATAATCATAATTTTTTTAATATTTGTAATAGATTTTTTTCGATGAGGTACTTCGTAATTTACTATTTTTAGTATTAACCGACTGGGTAACACAATAAATTTGTCCATTACTGATATTAGCGGTCTCGATTACTCCAAATTCTGGATCGTTAAAAAAAAAGAATTGTTTTATATGAAAACTGAGCTAACAATTATTGGTGGTAATAGTCTGGAACTACCTTGAAAAGAAAAGGGTTGTCTTAATAGTTCTGTTTTATTTGGCGAAAGAATCTTAATGCATACCTAATGTGGAACGCCGCGTTAAGGTTCGTGTCTTGACTCGCTAGTAGTTTGTCGTGAGATATACTTGCAAGTAATATTACTTTATTAATTTAAATTAATATACGATAAAAGTTAAATAAAATGTTTATTGTTTGCTATAGCGATGTTTACATGCACACATTTAAATTGATAATTCTACAAAAATGTAACAACTTATAAAAATGGATAACAAAATATCGATAGGAGTGTAGTAAAAATCCATCTTAGCATCTAACATTGTACCTTTTCAATTTGGGCAAATTTCCAAGGTCCGCACATACAATTTACAACTGTCTTTCTGTGAAAACATCAAAAGTACCAACCAAAAACTATTCACAAACAATAGCCAGCTTATTACTTTTTCTTACTGTAAATTTTATAGGAATTTAAAGATAAAGAATTAAAGATAACAATTACAATTGTCGAACTTTCTACTACACTATCGAACTGTCGACTACTACTGTCGAACTACAGAAATGTATAACAACTAATATTTTAATCCTTTGCAAATATTTTGGGGAAAATAAATTTACCAAAGAAACGTCAAAAATTATTGCTTTTCCAACATCAGCTTTGCTCCAGAAGTAGGTAGGTACATGTCACCTGTCTTATTATGAAAACAATATAGTCCCAAGTATTACTGATATTTGTTGTCATAAATTACTTTAAGATTTAGTCATTTCACTCTCAGATTTTGTTTATTTAACTCGTCCATTTAAGTACATACGTAGGCACATCATTAAATATGTTATTATACGGTTAAATCGTGCCAAATACCAAGATTTACTTCATTATAAAAGTGACTTGGTATATTTTATAATGACACATGACTAAATAAAATCCCATTAAGCAAAACATTATATTATTTGAAACATAGAATTACTCTGCTTTACAATGAACGATACATATATCGGTTTTTCTTAGTTTATAGAAAACTAAAATATATATACTACCTCACTGTTTCTAGTGCCACTTTTTTTTCTAATTCCCGTACTCTGGATTGTCTTGCTTCGAGTGTTTCTGGACCGCAACCTCTGAGGGCCTGAAGGGCATCTGCATGCTGTCTTTCTAGGTCGACCCTTCTGGCTTCCGCCGCCCTAAGTTGCATTTCCAAGTCCATACCCTAGAACAATAAGACAAATTAAATCGAGTGTGTCATAGAATTGAAATCAAAGATATAAACGGAATTTATTTTATATTCATTTGGTTTAATAATTAAATTACTATACTAAGATATAATATATAAAATACTGAAAACTACAGTTTCCTAAGTTGTTGAAATTAGAAGAAAAATTTATTTTTCTAACAAAATGTATTAACTTCTTACTAAATGTATACATTGGTTTTATGTTAATTTTAAGTAAAGTCGAACAGGTATCTCGTGAAAGAGCGGTCCAGCAAAGCCATTCGTGCAGTAGACGTTATCCAGTGAAGTGCTAGATATTTTTAGACTGTTTTAGACTAAACATATTGTACCTTAGAGTTGAAATTTCCCTAACAATGCTTAAAATACGACATCCATACGGAGCTGCTCGATCTTTCATAGGCGCCAATATGGTATTATAATGTTGTGAATTTATTAAAAGGTTCAATATTTATAACACTTACGGATTTAATTTATTTCTTTATTTATATTAACTTATCTGACAATAATTTATTATATCCGTACGTACAAATTCGCGAGCGCGGGTCTTGAGTATTAACTGCCCTCCATATAAAAATGTTGTATTTATATACGAAATCCTGATATACTAGAACAGCATCGAAAGATCGAGAAGCTTGGCCGGCTCATTCACCATAATTTTGGTTCTAGACTTCCACCGAAATTTCTACAATAAAACAGAATAATTAGTCATAAAAGTTAGGCCAGTATATTTATCGTAACATTGCCCCCCTCTTAAAAGATGGTTCCTCCTGGAACCTTGTCGGGACTGGAACCGGAACTGTATGCTGGTATCGGCAACTGGACCCTCTTTTACAACTTCCAGTTGTATAAAAATGACAAGGGACGGTTTTCTCTCCGCACCAGTAACTATGCGGATTGCAACAGACTAACACCTGGACTTCGGTGTCTTTAAAGATCTCCTCCACCATATTTCGGATAACCCTCCAATCTAATTGGCGGCACTCCAACTTTGGCATGGCTAACTTTTGCACGTCGGACTCTAGTACGTGCCCTCTCAATTGAAGTAAGGCTTCCCATACATCTCGGTAGGTAGGTTGGTCACGGGCAGTGTCTTTTGTTACCAGGTAGAAAAGGTAACGTGATGCATCTTGGAGTTTCAAGGTTTTACCGGACGCTGGCACTTGGCATTGAAGTTCTGCAACTCGACCAAACTTCCTTCGAAAGACGGATGCCAACCCTGGTGCGTCTTTGATACTGGCCGGGATGGTAAGGGCCAGCGAGTAGTCATCGGGGAGCGCGAGTAGATCTTGCTTTTCTTCAGTGGTAACACCATGTCTCGCTTTACCGGTACCTCCATAGGCACCCATGAATTCCTCAAACGTGAGGTCAGACACATCTTGGACTTGGTTTACTTCCACTTCTTCATCTACGTCGTGGTCACCTTCGAAAGATGCCAACCGGTTATGGTGTACTATCATCGGCTTTCCCCTCGGAATCTTGCTTATTCGGTAGATGACATCGTTGATCTTCTCCATGATGAGGTATGGACCTTCCCAAAACTGCTGCAATTTGGGAGAACAACCTTTTCGCTTCTTGGGATTATACAGCCATACTTTGTCGTTCTTCTTAAAGCAACCCTTTTCGGCTTGTGTATCGTACCGTTTCTTCATTCGGTCGCTAGCGATCTGAAGGTGGGAACGGACCAACTCATGTACATCGTCCATTCTTCTTCGTAATTCGATCACATAATCTTCACCTGCTACATCTTCTCCAGGTCGACACCCAAACTCTAGATCACAAGGTAGTCGCATTTCGCGTCCGAATAGGACTTTCGCTGGTGTCTGGCCTGTTGATTCGTTAACAGCAGATCTGTAGGCCATTGTGAAGAACGGAAGGTATTGGTCCCAGTCTCGCTGATGATCGGACACCATCTTTGTCAAATATTTGCCAACTGTCCTATTCATCCGTTCTACCATACCATCAGATTGCGGATGATATGCTGTAGTTCTTGTTTTCTTCATGCCTAGTCTATCACATATTCCTTGGAATAGATCGCTTTCGAAGTTCCTGCCTTGGTCACTATGGATCTCCAAAGGCACTCCAAATCGGCTGATATATTCTTGGATCAACTTATCTGCAACGGTGGCGGCCTTCTGGTCTGGAAGTGCGTAAATCTCGACCCACTTAGTGAAGTAATCCATTACTACCAACATGTACTTGCCCCCATTTTCACTTTCTGGAAATGGCCCTGCAATGTCCAAAGCTATTCTTTCAAACGGGCTTCCAACATTATATTGTCTCATAGGAGCTCTCCTTTTCCGGTGAGGCCCGTTACTCGTAGCACAAATAGTACATTTCTTACACCAGTCTTTTACGTCGTCGGAACTGTTCATCCAATAAAACCGTTCCCGAATTCGCTGAAGGGTTTTCCTTACACCAAAATGCCCTCCCGATGGACTGTCGTGTAACTGACGAAGTACTTCGGCTATTCTGCTCTTTGGGATCACCAACTGTCTTCTCTTCTCTGAACCGTCATCATTTTCCAGGACTCGTTTAAGCAAGCCATCTTCGATGATAAATGAGTCCCACTGGGCCCAATACGTCTTAACTACTGAGCATAGGTTTGATATTTCCTGCCAAGGTGGTCGACGGTTTTCCTCTTTCCATTTTCGGATTTTCTGTATAACTGGATCTCTCTCTTGTTCTTCCCTTATCTTAGTAGGCGTCCAGTCGTCGTTGACAATCGTCGTTCTTAGCACTGCCGCTTCCTTGGATTCCGTTTTGTTGCAGTGGGGACACTCTGCTGGGCATGGCCTTCTGGAAAGAGAATCAGCGTTTCTGTGGCTAACTCCGGCTCGGTGCTCAATCTTAAAATCGTATTCTTGGAGTCGTTCGATCCACCTGGCTATCTGACCCTCTGGATTCTTAAACTGCATCAACCACTTAAGGGCGGCATGGTCGGTTCGGATTAGAAACTTTCTGCCATAGAGGTATTGATAGAAGTGCTCTACTGATTTAACTACTGCTAGAAGTTCTCTCCTCGTGACGCAATAATTCCGCTCAGGTTTTGAAAGAACTTTACTAAAATATCCGAGGACTCGTTCCTGTCCTCCTTGAATCTGAGACAGCACTCCTCCAATTCCCACATTACTTGCATCTGTATCTAAGATGAACTCTCCTTCTGGCAGTGGATACCCTAAAATTGGTGCTGTTATTAAATGCTTTTTCAAGGTCTCAAAGGCATTTTGGCAGTCTGTATCCCAGCGGTAATCTCTTGCTTCCTCCGTAAGTCGCGTTAATGGCTTAGCGATATCTGCAAACTTCTTAATAAACCTCCGGTAGTAAGTACATAGTCCAAGAAAACTTCTCACTTGATGTTTGTCAGTTGGTTTTGGCCATTCCTTAATGGAATCGATTTTTCCTTTATCCACGGCCACTCCTTCTTTACTGACTATATGACCCAGATAATTGACTTTACCTTGAAATAGCTGGCACTTCTTGGGGTTTAGCATCAATTGGGCAGCTTTAAGTCGATTAAAAACGTTTTCTAAATTCCTCAAATGATCTTCGAATGTCTCCCCCAAGACGATTATGTCATCTAAATAAACCAGGCATGTTTTCCAAGATAACCCTCTCAACACATTTTCCATAAGCCTCTCAAATGTCGCAGGAGCATTACAGAGTCCAAATGGCATAACGTTGAATTGCCACAATCCAGATCCTGTGGTGAAGGCTGTCTTTTCTTTATCTACTGGGTCCATTTCTACCTGCCAGTATCCAGACTTCAAATCCAAAGTAGAAAACAATTTACTTCCAGCCAATGTGTCCAATGTGTCATCGATCCGAGGCAGAGGATAACTATCCTTCTTGGTAACGTTGTTCAGCAAACGGTAATCCACACAGAACCTCGTCGTTCCGTCTTTCTTCTTAACCAGGACCACCGGAGAGACCCATGGACTCGTAGAAGGTTCTATCACCCCGTCTTTCTTCATTTCCTGAACAATCGTTTCAGCTTCCTCTCTTTTTGCCTGTGGTAATCGTCGAGCTGTTTGACGAATTGGCTTAGCATTACCAGTATCAATTTTATGCTTAACAACGGTAGTTCTTCCCGTTTTTCCTCCTTTCGGTACGAAAATATCACGATACTGCCGAAGAAATTCCCTTAATTTCCTTTTCTCCATCTGGTTTAGAGACTGTCCTGCAACTGCAACCATTTGGTCGAATTTGTCGTTGGAATTATCAGATGTTGTCGCCTGACGGATTATGGATGTCACAGGTACACAAGTTCCTACTTTTGTCTCTTTCTTTATGGTCACTGGGTAGTCGTTGACATTGATAAGTCTCACAGGAATTTCCTTAGCCGAAGTCACCAATTCCTTTCCAATTATGATTCCACGGCCAACCTCATCGTCGTGGTTCCAAGGCTCCATCATAACAGGTCTCCCTTCGTCCACAAGTCCCTGTAGCCGCGCTACTATGATCGTTTCGCTTCTCGCAGGCACGACTGTATCTTCTGTAATGGCTGCTTGCACAGTGTTGTCATTATGTGGATGGAGAAATACCTCCTCGTTGCCAACTTTGATTACCTTATTCTTAAAATCCAATTGGAATCCATGCATATTCATTACGTCCATTCCTAATATAACATCCTCTTCGATGTCAGCAACTATAACAGTATGGACGAACTTTTCTGCTCCAATTCCCAATTGTACCTGGATTTCTCCATGAATGTTGGCATTTTCACCTGTAGCGGTCCGAAGTCGCAACCTCGTTGGTAACAGTTTCTTTCGGCTGTTTAGAACTGTCGGGCGTATAATGGTTCTGGTCGCTCCGGTATCCACCAACAACGTATGCTTTTTACCATTTATGTCTCCATCTACATATACACTATCTTCACGACATTTCAAAGAAGCTATTAGTATAAGAGGGTCTTTGGAAGAGTTCCGGGTCGAAGCTGCCTCCCTAGGGTTGACTCGTTCTGGTTTTCCTGATGGTGAGTTTCTTGATTTTATGGTCTTCTTTTTCTTGCATGTCATGCTTTTCATCAAATTAAAGAGCTGGTCAAGTTTATCTTCATCTCCTTCCTCTTTTACAGTCCTAACTTTACTGTACCCGCCAGAGGCCTGCGTAGCTGACTCGTATTCGAGGGCGGCGGATAAGACATCAACCAGCGTCTTGTGACGAGCTAATCGTAGTGTTCTCTGCATTTCATGATCACGAAGACCATCAATAAACGTTTGAACGGCCAATTTTTCCATCATGTCTTCGGGAGCTGTTGGATAAGCATATCGTACTAATCTGGCAATATCTACCTCATATTCTTGAAGAGCCTCATCTTTCTTCTGTCTACGATTTTTAAGCTGTGACTGATATACATGCTCCAAATGTTCGTGGCCATATCGCATATTTAACCTCTTCTTCAGTTGTTCGAAATCATCGGTCTCCTCTACGGCTATGGTCTGAAGCACATCTAAGGCATCTCCTCGAAGAGCGATAGTCAGGTTTACGGCCTTTTCTTTTTCAGACCATCCATTTGCTCTTGCGGCTGATTCGAACTGTTTCATGTAGTTGTTCCATGATGATTTTCCGTCGAAAGTTGGGACTTTAACATGAATAGAACCTCCACTTCCTTCAAATTTCGGCCGTGTCTCCAACTTAAATTTCGTCTCGTCTTCTTTTATCTCCACTGTAATCGGATTGTTACCTCTCTCTGCTGTCCCTGTTTCTTCCATCTTCCTTTCCATCTCTTTAATCTTTTCTTCGAAGGCTAACATATCGGCAGCAACTTGGTTTTTTAACGAAGATATTCTATCGTCCAGGGCAGACATCTCAGAAGTGACTTTGCTTTCTAAAGAAGCGATGTCGCCGGAAACTTTCGAAATATCGCCAGAGACTTTGTTCTCTAATTTCGAAATCGACGAGATGACAGCATCATGTTTGTCTTCAAATATATAAGTCTCTGGATCTAGTCCTTCTTCTAGCAAAGCGTTCTTTAGTCGTTGGACTAACTCAGCCTTTTTTCCGGTAGAAGCTAATTCTCTGTCTTCTAGATGTCTTCTTAAAGTAGTCACTGTCAGCTCATAAATCGTCGTCATTTTCACAATTTATTTTATATTCACTTGTATTATTATTATAAGTCTAATTTATGTTCGATCTCACTCTGACACCATTTGTTGTGAATTTATTAAAAGGTTCAATATTTATAACACTTACGGATTTAATTTATTTCTTTATTTATATTAACTTATCTGACAATAATTTATTATATCCGTACGTACAAATTCGCGAGCGCGGGTCTTGAGTATTAACTGCCCTCCATATAAAAATGTTGTATTTATATACGAAATCCTGATATACTAGAACAGCATCGAAAGATCGAGAAGCTTGGCCGGCTCATTCACCATAATTTTGGTTCTAGACTTCCACCGAAATTTCTACAATAAAACAGAATAATTAGTCATAAAAGTTAGGCCAGTATATTTATCGTAACAATAACAAGAAAAATGTAATCGTGACTACACAATGGCGGATCTAGAAATTTTTGTCAGAGGGGGTCATGGGTCTTAAGGGTGATTTTGTTATAGGGTTTAGATTTTTACACCTTTACAATTGATATGATTTGTGCTTTATTTGAGATAACCATTTCCTCAATAATTATTTAAAAAAAATAATTTAAACCCACATACTCTATGACAGTAAAATCAAGTGTACAAGATTATTAAACCAAAGGAAAGTTATTACACTATAAATACTGAAAAATCAGGGACTGTCAATTTAAACTAGGTATGTTAAAGACAATTAATTTAAATCCACCTATCCTATGGCTACAAAATCAAGAACAAACCAAGGAAAAATAAGTATAGACCAAAGTTAAGTAATTTAAATGCAATAACTTAATGTAAGTGTAAACATTAATGAATGTATATATTAAACATTCCCAATAAACTCCATCTTATCGTTGGATATCCGATATCAATTTGTAACAACATTCATTTATTCCTTATTGCTATACGGAGTGAAAACGTGGACTCTCGGAATTACAAGTATGAAGCGTATAGAAGCCTTTGAAATGTGAGTTTTGCAAAGGATGATGAAGATTTCGTGAACAGAGCACGTGACCAACAACGAGATGCTGAGAAGAATGAGGACTGAGAGAAAACTCCTAAATATTGTAAACAACATAAAAACGAGTTATCTAGGACATATTTACAGAGAAGAAAAATACGACTCATAATGGAAGGGAAAGTAGAAGGAAAAAGACGCCCAGGAAGAAGAAAATGCTCCTGACTGAATAATGTGACTCACGAATTGTCAGCAACAGCCGACAACGAGTGGTAAATAAAAATTCAGTGTTTAAAAATACTATAAGAATAAGATAAGTAAATATTATATAATTTTATAAAATGTATTCTTTTTCTTTTCGCCTATCCGATTTAGCAAATCGCTCTATGATTGCATCAACACCTAGAAAAAAACAGGATGCACATTGATGAGTGCTAAACCAGTTATGATTTCCTCCGAAGTTCTATTTATAAGCTAAGTCTTTAGATGCTTAAGCGTAGAAAAACTAAGCTCTGCTATTGCTGCAGTGACTGGCAGTATAATTAATATTTGCAGAAATATTCTGATACTTCTAAAATAGAATCAGAAAGTTTTCCATTATTTTGCACGACTCTTTTCCACTTTTGAATCCACAATGAAAACTCTTGTTCTCTTGTTGTACTGTGGAATATGCAGTAGATGATCCAACAATATCCTGGAAGTCAACAATGTTTTAAATGCAACTTTATCTTCTGGTGTGATATTAGTTTTAGGTAAAACAACTCAAAGCATAAATAGATTCATTACTTTCGGTGAAAGTCGTTCTTCTAAATCAGTTAAGATATTGTCTAAAAAGGGTAAATAAATAGATCTTCGGAAATATTCTTCGCAAGAGTTTGCAGATTGGTTCTGACGACAGGTTTGACGAGAAACTATGCCACCTTAAATTCAATGTCTGGTTGTGTGTGTGTGTGTGTTTGGTGAGTTGGCTTGGAAACTAGTCCTTTAGCCACAGAATTGTAATGTAAGATATTAGTTTTTAAATAATGTAACCAACTTTAAATAAAAAGTTACATATTAGTTCGTATACTTCTCTACTATCTAGGGAGAGTAAATGAGTGATGTTTATGGGAGTCTGAAATGTCTGGTTGTTCAGCTGTTTCGTTTAATTCACAGTAAAGTTTGCTAAAAAAACAGATTCAGCATTTGATCTTTTATTTTGTGCATGTAGTGTTCTCTATGACCTCAGCAGCTTTCTTCAAATCTAATTATGGTGACAGAAGTAGACGACTAAGTGATACAGTTTTACCTAAAACATCACTAAGAAATACTACTGAAATGAGAAATTCTGGGCTCCAAATAGTTTGCATTAATGAAAATGCATCAGCTGACATTTTACTGTCCTTCCACGTAGAAATTGTTTTAAGAGCGTTGTATATTTTGATGATTAATTCGCCCTAGAACTGAAGATGACCTTCATGCCTTCCAACCCAACGAGTTTCACAAATACCTTTGACAGCAGTCCTCAGTTCCTTTACTTTATTCACTAACATATCAGACAGAGCTAATGCAACAACAATATTTACTTTGATATTTATTATAGATAAATTATAAAATGTAGCACACAGTTTCAACAATTATAATACATATTCAAATTACAAACAACCAATTCGTAGACAAAACTGAAGATAAGAAATACCTAAATACAAAATAAAAATGTGCTGATTTCGTGCGAAAAGTCATGTCATGTACATTAAATGAGCAATAATGTGTGAGCGGTAATTCTATCCGATCGATAATTCTCTGGCACTCAAATAACGAATTGACAAAATTTGAAAATGTAAAAGGGCTTCAGGAAAATTCTACACTCATTCCCTAGAATAAATGAGTTTGAATTATTTCAACTCTGGACTACCTATTTATAGCGTTGATGGGTTTTAAATTATTATTTTTTAGGATTATTTGATTGATATTTAATTTTGTTTGGGGAGGGTCATGACCCCCGTGACCCTCCCCCCCCCCTTGGATCCGCCACTGTGACTACATTCGGAATTTTAATTATATTGAATAAATATACAAAAACATTTCTTATTATTATTAATCTAAATTTTATGCAACAATTGTTTAAGTTTAAATATTCAAAAAATAATCACGTTAATTAAATAGATTACACAATCGTACGCCATTGATACGGGAATACTTCACATTTCAATAATATGATGTTGGAGTGGCCAACATGGGACAGTCACCGTACAGTGTTGTCAATACGTTATAACCTTTACCTATAAGTTTGTTTTGATCAATTTGGTTCGCAATAAATAAATATATCTTTAATAAACGGTATTTATAACACATGAATTAGCACTTACAGCTTAATAGCTTTAACAACTAATTACTTTTGTGTGTGCTAAAATGCCTAAACAACTAAATAGTCGTTGTCGAAAACTGGTTGCTTGTCATAGTACCATAAAAAAAATAGTAGTGCAAGAGAGATTGGACATCGATAAAGTCTGTTTTGACGATTTCACTCGTACGTATTGGCGGTGGCGCTACAGTCACTCTAGGTGGGGGTATGACATAGCGGGAGACGCATGTGCCGTGGAAGAATTGAAGTGAAGATAATGAATGAATAATGGTGTTGGTACGCCATTACAAATTTAATTTTGTTTTGTCTTTGTTGTAATCATCTTGAATTGTAAAAAAAGTTTTAAACGTTTTTCCACGATCGTTAAAATGGAACAAAATAAAAGGGTACCATGATAGTGTAGTAAGACGGAAATATGTAAATTTATAGGACTTTGTATAATATGTGGTGTAAAAGTGTAAATGCAATATTGTAAATGGCAGAGACCAGAAATTTATTAACTTCCTTAAAAGTAAACCAGAATGCACTAGAATCATCATCATTCAATCTTCGCTTATCCACTGCTGGACATAGATCTCTCTTATAATTTTCCATCTATTTCGATCTTGTGCCTCTTGCATCCAGTTCCTATGGCAACGTTTTAGATCGTCAGTCCAACGTGTTGGTGGACGACCTCTGCTTGGGTAGGCATCATCTCTTGGTCTCCATTCCAGTATCCGCTTTGTTCATCTATTATCTATCATTCGAGCCACGTGACCTGCCCAGTTCCATTTCAGTGTTGCTACTCTCTCTACTGCATCAGCCACTCCTGTTCTTTGTCGTAGCTGGCGATTTGGATCTTGTTTCGTAGTGAAACGCCCAACATAGCACGCTCTATCGCCCTTTGACACACACGGATCTTTTGGACTGTTCTCCTTGTCGTGGTCAACGTTTCCGCACCGTAAGTTAACACTGGCAAAACACACTGATTAAACGTTTTTCTTTTTTTTTACTAGAATAATTTTTTTGCACTAGAATAGATCCTATGAAATTAATTGCTCATAGAAAATATGAAAGTGGGAGAAAACAATTTTGTAAGTACAGGTGATAAATGTAATTAAATTATTTCAGTGTAAAACTACAATTTGTATGTTATAGTTCTCTTCAATCTATTTTGAAAAGCTTCTTCATCAATAATATAATATCCTATGCTTTTTATATTATATACATATTTTACAAAAAATGTGTCTGCTTTTTTCGTAAATAATTTCTGTTTACAATCTCTTATTAATATTTCCATTTTGTTGTAAACAAATAAAATTGTATTTTCTATTTACTGGACTCATATGGAATCTTTAAAATTGTTTTGATTGTTTTACGTATATCTTCATCATCAAACATTTTCCATCTGCTCCTCTGTCACAATTGCTTCCATCTGTATCTACCTTGTGCTGTTAAGTTTATAGAAAAATGTTGTTTAGGTATACCCTTGTTGTTCCATTGTTTTACTTTTATTTAAATACTTACATAATTCATTTTAAATTTTCCTTTTATTGTACATAGTTACGTATTTTACTTTTATTTTACACATAAAAATAGTTTATTTTTTATTTATATAATTATGTTTGTGTACTAAATACATCATATTAATAATAAAGCTCTAACATATACACTGGGGAGCATTGGGGATCAAAGAAATGATCCCTAATTTAATGGGACCAATCCTTCTCACCTCAATGAATTGTATGCCTGAACGTCCGTATGGGTATGCAAGTCTCCGCAGATAGGGCTTACTTATTTTGGTTGCTTGTTTGTGTGTAATTCCATATATTATTTTGAAGTTTGCAGTGAATAGATGGTTAAGTTCAGAATGGAACCTAGTTTCGTGGTCACAGATTCCTATAGAGGGATACAGGTGAAGACCACCACAATGGCAGTGATGACCTAAATCTATATAATATATTATACCTCTGTGATTCCGCAAATTTTATAAATTACAGAAATAAATAAATTTTTAAGAATATCTGTTTTTTATGTTGATGTTTTAATATAATGGAAAACAGATATAGTCATAAAATAATAAATAAAAACGTATCCTGTACCAAAACATATGTCTCTATCTGATATGTTATACATTATATATATATATATATATATATATATATATATATATATATATATATATACATATATATATACATATATATATACCCGGTATTTAGGCGGCACACGCCCTTCCGGTAGGGATCTATGGAGGAGTATCACCAAGCCGCAAGCCCTTATCTCTTGCCGTACTGCTCCACCATAGGCCGATCAGATACCAGCATATTCTAGACTAAGCCGCAGATTCATTTAGAATTTTAAACTACTGCGTTAGCCTTTTTGTTTCCTGTACGCCGAGCTGGGGATTGAACTGACATCTCTCGCAGTGAAGCGAAGGAGAAGCCAGCCGCCCAGCCCGCTTGGCTATCCGATCGATATATATATATGTATATATATATATATATATATATATATATATATATATATATATATATATATATATATATGTTAGATCACTAATCACGTATTTGACTTTTTAAAAAAAGAACTTTATTTGTTACAAATTAAATATTAAATAATAGTACAAAATTAAATTAATTTAAAATGACTACAATAACTGGACTGGTCGAAGTTGCAGCTAAGAGTGATTCCGGCATCTGAGAATGGTAATTTATACGTTTGGTATGAAGTGCTGAATTGCTGTTCTCATGAATATTGGCCAACGGTTCGTACAAAGTTCTAATGCGTGCTCAGCGGTTTCTATGGGAATGGGATGATGAAATCTGAAGTCGGCGAACTTAAGCTAGTTCAAGGTTAATATTTTCTCATATAACAGCTCCCCTTATTAGTGAAAAGTCAATGCCATTGCTTTGACTTTTACAGAGTAATTGGTGTTTCTGCTTCGCTTTCTTGTTGGACATTGGGTCTTCTTCTGAAGGAGGCTAAGCCCTGAAGTTTCTGTCTAATGGAATTTCTGCGTGGTAATGAAGTTGGAGGCTGATCCTGGGACAAGGAGATTGCAATTTTTGGGAATATTTTGGTTCGGTATTTGCAGAAAAGATATAAGATAACTAGGATAATAAACAGGGATAAGGTTGATATAGTGAATAAGGGTAGATGTTCTTCAATGAATGATTGGCTCATAATATGGTCCAGTTCTTCTGAATATTGGTCCAATTTGTGTTGTGCAATATTTAAGTCATCTACGTTGATTTTACTGAGTTTTAGTGGTTTCAATTTTGATAGGTGACTCTTTGTCTCAAAATGGTCACAGCATCTGTAGGGTACGTTAACTGGGTGACTTCTATACGTGATATTTGTATATTTCTCAATTTGGTCTCTAGCATGAATTCTGGTACTGCCGATGAATGCAATACATTCGGGAATTAATCTTAAGATTGAATTTGTTTTTATTATTTTTGTAGTGACGTCTTTCCTTGCACATTTGATTGTTACTGGTAATGGATCGGAAATGGTTAGTAACCATAAATTTCGGTCAATTTCTTGTACATTGTAACCTTGTGCCAAGAGCATGGACATCTGGCAAGTTTTTGGTAAGTTGCTGAGAGGTTTCAAAAGCTGGGCTTCACATATAGCATCTGTGTCTATGGGATACGGAAGAATGTCTGTACACATTCTTTGGTTTTGACTGATTTGTTTGCATTTTTCGGTGTCCATGGGTAAGACATATGAAATTGAATCATCATCTCGCGCTATGTATTTATGAACAGTTGAAAGTATATGATGAAAACCAGTTTGATTATCTAATATTGGTATTGAATATAATTGATACAAGGTAAATATTTCGGGACCAACTAACGGAATTTCGAGGACGAAAACAATTTTTGAATCAAGCTGATAAGCTTGCAGTTTTATTATGTCAATATACTGAGCTATATTTGACATATAAGTGGGTAGAGGCAATACGTTATTTTGTAATGACTGTGAGATTTCTTTTAATGCGTCCATTAAGTCTATGGGCGAAATAATAGAACTATGTAGAATTTGCAGGCGAGAGAATGTGATAGAATTTAGTATATCATTTAAATAATTTTCTAAAAATACGTAGCTTTCCATTAAGGACTCACATAAATCTAGTATTTGTAATTGTGCTTGGTAAAAGGAGATGTCATTATTAATGTCCAGAAGTGTAGTCTCGATAGTTTTTAAGTCTTTGTTAAAAGTTTCTTCGTCTATTTGCAATTTTTGAATTGTAGTGTTGAAAGTTCTTATAACTGAAGTGGTAACAGATATTTGATTTTTTAGGAGATTTTCAATTTGAGTTTCATCGGAATTTATCTTATTTATACATTTATTAAAGTATTCGCCATCAGAGGCGTCTAAATTTCCAGTAATAGATTTCCAGATTGTTCCAATACCATTTACTAAACCGCGTTTTAGGCGTTTATTATAAGGTACTGTGTCAGAGGTTATTTCTTTATATTTTAAATTAACGGAGTTTGAGATTTGTTTTAGCAGACTAACATGTGTCTGTACTTCGGCTTGAAAGGCAAGTTTTCTCGGTGTATCCACGTTAATAAATTTTTCTAACAGGTTTTCCAAAATTCTGTCATTATTGGATATTGTAGTTTTGATAGGTAATAATTCTTTGTAAACAAGTAAAGTCCATTTGTCATTAGATATTCGTATAGTTCCTTTTTCATGAAAAAATATTCCAATTGTGTTATTAATTGGAGTGAGGAGAATTTGGGATTGGACGATAGGAAGGAGTCCATAGAATCTGTAAAGGAAAATTATTCAAAATAAGGTTTCAGTCTGTCAAAATTTACTTTAGAGGTTTGGTTAGTTTTGGGGTTAAGGATAATTGCTGAATTTGTAAAAACTTCTTGAATTTCGAAAGGTCCATTAAAAAGATTATCCGATTTTGATTTAATTTGGGATTCTTTTACGTAAACTTTGTCACCAATTTTAAAATCAGGTCTTCGTTCTGAAATATTCTCGTCAAATCTTACTTTCGCCTTTTCTTTCTGTCTTTCTGTTTTAGCTCTGGCTACTTTATAAAAATATTCCATGCGATTATTCAGGTCTCGAATATATTTACTCATTAGTGTTTTTTGATTGTATAGAGTTTCTGGTGGTCGGCCTGCAGTGTGCCCAAATATAAGTTCATATGGTGTGAAACCGTGGGTTTTATTCTTTGTGTTGTTATAGCATATTATTGCATAAGGAAGTATAGTGAAGGGATGATCGTTTGGGTTCTCGGCTTGATTTGCTCTAATCATTTCTGAGAGTGTGGCATGAAACCTTTCTATAGATCCATTAGATTGTGGATGGTTAACGCTAGAAAATGTTAGTTTAATGTCGTATAATTCGCATAGATCTTTGATTATAGCATTCTCGAATTCTCGACCGCAGTCACAATGAATTCTTAGTGGTGTTCCATAGTGTTGAAAAAAGAGTAGGAGTGTCTTGACTACTGTTACTGCCTTTTTGTCTTCCAAAGGATAGGCTTGCGTGAATTTTGTCAATTCGTCACGAATAGTTAAAGCGTAGTTCCTAGTAGGGTATTCGAATATGTCCATATTTATTCTTTCGAATGGTGTTTTTGGAGTTTCTGTTATGACTAGTGGTCCACTTAAGTTTTTCCTGCAAATCTTAACTTTTTGGCAAATTTCACATGCTTTTACAAATTTCTCTACATCTTTTGTTAAATTCTTCCAATTGTATTTCTGCTTTATTCTTCTGACAGTTTCGTTTATTCCTCGATGTAAATTGTTTTTACCACAATGGTAATGATCTAAAATTTGAGGGATTTCGTCTTCGCTGGCTGTTTTAATTATATTTTGACAGATTCTTAATTTTAATTCTTTGTCAGCAAAAATATAAGAAAATATCTCTAGGATAGGTAGTTCGAGATTATTTTCGACGCAATATATTTTTGATTCATCGAATTGATCTTTATTTGCAAAAAGTACAAGAAACAAGTGTGATATTACTCGTTCGGGATCAAACGGTAATGGTATAATAAAATATTTTCGATCTTTTACAGTTTTGCTGTGTACAATATTAATTCTTCGGTTACTATATTCCATGTTTTCTTCGAATATGTCATTCATTATGTTCTCGTGGAGTTCTTCAAGTTTATTTTGCCAAAAAAATGTAACAATATTTTTGTTGGATTTGTCTAATAAGTCCGTATTCGATGTTTCAATTTTAGAATAATCTATTATTGACTTTGTTCTATACAGTTCGATAAACTTGTCAAGTTCTTCGGACATTTTTTCTATATTTTCTTCATCGTCGTCGTCGTTTTCTTGAGTTTTCGTGTCATCTTCATTCGATGCATGTAATGAGATTTTTGATTGAAAGTTTGCACAATCCTTGAAATGGTTAATCTTTATCCTTGAGAGGGCGTCTGCATTTCTGTTTATTTTTCCTGCGCGATGTTCTATTTTATAATTGTATTCTTCGAGTTTTAGGCGCCAACGCGCTAATCGGCTTCCGGGATCTTTTATCGAGAAAAGCCATGTAAGGGGTCGATGATCGGTAATCAGGGTGAATTTTCGGCCAAAAAGATATGGTCTAAAATGTTTGACTGCCCATACGATAGCTAATAGTTCTCTCTCTATAGTCGAATATTTTGTTTCGGCACCGCATAATGTTCTGGAGGCATAAGCTATGGGTAAATCTTTTCCAATAGGGCCTTGCGATAGAACAGCTCCAATCGCGAATGCACTAGCGTCAGTTGTTAGTAAAAATGGTTCCTCAAAATTGGGATATATAAGTATTGGATCTGAAGTTAAAATATTTTTGAGTTCGTTAAAGGCTTCTTTGCAATCAGAATTAAAAATAAAAGGTACGTCTTTCTGAAGTAGTTTCGTAAGGGGTTTAGAAATTTTGGCAAAATTTGGAATAAATCTTCTATAGTAACCGGCTAAGCCTAAGAATGACTTTATTTCTTTGGTGTTCTTTGGTTCCGGGAAGTTTTTGATGCAAGATATTTTAGCTGGATTTGTTTTTACACCATTTTCTGTTACAAGGTGGCCCAAATATGCTACTTCTTTTCTTAAAAATTCGCACTTGTCTGGCTGTATTTTTAAATTTGCTTTTCGTAACCTTTTAAAAACTTCTGTTAGTCGTGACATGTGATCATGAATAGTGGGTGAGTAGATAATTATGTCATCCATATACACTAAGCATCTTTCGTTTTGTATTCCTAAGAGGATGTTGTCCATTACTCTTTGGAAAGTAGATGGAGCATTCATTAGTCCGAATGGCATGCGGACAAATTCGTAATGTCCATTTTCGACGGAAAAGGCCGTTTTCTGGATGTCTTGTGGCTCGATTTCAATCTGGTGAAATCCAGACGCTAAATCTAGTGTTGTGAAGTATTGACATCTTCCTAGTTGGTCCAATAGTTCTGATATTTGTGGTAGAGGATAACGGTCTTGTACTGTGAGTTCGTTGAGTTTTCGATAATCAATAACAACTCGCCATTTTTGTTTTCCTGACGCATCTAATTTCTTCGGTACGACCCAGACTGGACTTGACCAGGGCGAGACACTTTTCTGGATTATTCCTTCTTCTAACATTTTATTAAGTTGCGTCTTTACCTCTTCCTTATGTATTTGAGGATATCTATAGGATTTAGTGAAGATAGGTTTAGCGTTGTTTGTTTCGATTTTGTGCTTGATTTCGTTTGTGAAGGTCAGTTTGTCGCCTTCGACATAAAATATATCTGCGTATTCAGTACATATATCTAGAATTAGTTCTTGTTCTTCGCAATTTAGATGATCAATTCTTAGTTGTTCTTTAATTATTCGTGTTCTATCTACTACGGGTTCTTCAAAATCATTTCCGTTGTAGGATAGGATTGTCTCCGAATTTTTGAAAGGTTCGATTGAAATGTCTGAAAATTCGATTGTCTTCGGCATAGCATTAGCATTTAGTACGGAAGTTAAGAATTCTCCATTTTCATCTACATGGACTAATGCATGAGGTAATCTAACTTTTTCTATTTCTTGAGCTGATAATATGGCATCTGTATTTGATAAGTTGCACTTTAGTCTGCATATTTGTTCGGTCCGGCTGTCAATGGTAATTCTGTTTTTTCCTTTTATTCGTTTTCTCTCTGGTCTTTCAAGATTTTTGTCTTGATCTTGGTTTTTTACGATAGTACATTTTTCATTTATAGGGTTTTGATATTTTAAATTTGATTCCTGTTTAGAATCTGAATTAATTTTTATTTTAGGTTCGTTTTGTCTTATTTCTGTGGGGTGTGTCGGTGTTTTGTCTTTAGGAGGTGTGTTTGTCTCGTGTCCTACTTTGTGAAGGGTGACAGTTTTAAAATTTGTATGCAACTGTCGGGATTTAAGATCTATTACGCATTCATAATGATCTAGAAAGTCTAGGCCTATTATGCCATCGAAATCAATGTCTAGATTGAAAATAAAGACTTTGTGAGGATTATTGTCAGTGAAGGGAATTAGGACAGATTCTGTTATTAACAATTTTTGATCGGTTATACCTTGAATAGTAACGTTTTCAGGAAATCTATTATGATAATTGCGTGCTGTGTTTTCTTTGAAAACAGTGATTCCAGCACCTGTGTCGATTAAAAGTTTAAAAGTGTTGGTAGCATCGTTAATGTAATATAAATTTTTGGAACTCATTGTATGAAATGGGGTTACATGAATGTCTGTTCGGGAAAATTGAGATTCGGATGAAAGTTGTCCAAGTTGAGTGCTTGGATTTGTTCTTGGATATTCGTAATATCCGTTGAGGGGTTCGTATGATTGGGAGGATGATTTTGATTCTGAAGTGAAGGAAAATCCTGATAATTTTGTGTGTTATTGGTTTCGTAAAAGTTATCAGTTTGCGGATTATTTTCTGTATAATAATCCGTTTCATAGTTTTCATAGTTATCGGTATTATAATAATTATCTGTATAATAGTTAGTCGTCATTTCATCAGGGTGTTCGTTTAAAACATGTGCCCGTTGGAAGTTTGGATTTCTTTGGATAACAGATGGACGATTTTGATTTTGAGATGAAAAGGAAGGTCTCTGTTGGTTGAAATTTGGATTGTTGGAGGAATATTGATTCCTATTGGGATTCTGATTGTTTTGATAGTTGTTAGGTCCATTATTATATTGGTTTTGATAACCGTGTGGCCTAGAAAAAGTTTGGTTTGGCTGTACGAAACGTGAAGAGCGGCATTCGGTATTTAGATGACCAATGCGGCCACAATTTGTACATTTTGTAAACTGAGATGAGGGTCTTCTCATTGGTTGAGAGGGTTTATGAATAGTTGATCTAGTATTAGATTTTTGTTCTTCAAAATATGACAATTGAAGTTCGCGTCTAATACGATTGCTTGCTTCAATGAGATCTTTTGGATTACTAGCCCTAATAATTTGTCCTAGACGAGGTTCTAAACCGGTTAAAAGCGTGTTTAGGGCCATGGTATCGATTAAGTCACATTGGGCAGTTTTTTGATCTGGAGATAAATTTGCTACTTGGATCGAGGCGTGCATTTTTGCATTCAGAACTTGTAAGCGGTTAAAGAAAGTTAGAGGAGATTCGTTAGATAGTTGTTTTAGTCTTTGTAAGTCTTGTATTAAGGAGGTCAGGTCTCTACTGTCTCCGAAATGTAGATTTAGTAATTGTTTTATTTCTGTATAAGAAATTGGTTTTCTAGAATTAATAAGCTGTGCAGCTTTACCTTTGAGTTTATTTTTTAAGTGAATCGTTAATAGAACGCGCTGATCGCCTGTGGCCATTTTAAAAGCACAGTCGCACGCATCTAAAAATGTAGAAAGAGAAATCGGATCGCCTTCAAATTCTGGGATAATAGAAAATATTTCCGAAAGCTTGTATGGTTCGATTTCTTGTTGAGTCTGGGAACGTGTCTCAGGCATTTTTCGAGATATTTTTAAACGAAAATGAAAAATAGAAGTATGGAGAAATATAAAATGTATCAGTATGTAAGGGAAAAAAATGTGGTGGTATATAAAGGGCAAAAATGTATCAATATAAAAATATCAAATAATATATCAACAAAAATGTATCAAATATACCAAATAAAAATATATCGAGAGAAAATATACCAAAATATAGCAATTAAAAAAAAATATGTCAATAAAATATCAGTATAAAATAGTATGTAAAGAAATATCAATAATTTCAAATATTAGATAATCAACTTGTATTTTCTTTTATGTATCTTGATTAATTGACTTGCAGTATAGTCAATTTCGTAAATTATTATAACAAAATTATTAACGAGATGATTCAAAATCCACTTACATAAAGAAGAACATCGGGACGCCTTGTTCTCTCTGCTCAGCTACCAGGGGCTTCACTAGGTGTTCCTTCCGTAGATTACAGGAGTGAGGTTGTTCGGAGATGCTTTCTTCTTTAAGGGTTGTCTTGTTCTCTCTGTTCGGCTACCAGGGGCTTCACTAGGTGTTCCTTCCGTAGGTCACAGGAGTGAGGACTTCCGTAGATTCTTTGTTCCGTTAAGGGATGAGAATCCGCCGCTGCCAGTGAGTATACACGTGTTCTAGCAACGTTAACCGGATCCTACTGACTTTGCGCCAATTGTTAGATCACTAATCACGTATTTGACTTTTTAAAAAAAGAACTTTATTTGTTACAAATTAAATATTAAATAATAGTACAAAATTAAATTAATTTAAAATGACTACAATAACTGGACTGGTCGAAGTTGCAGCTAAGAGTGATTCCGGCATCTGAGAATGGTAATTTATACGTTTGGTATGAAGTGCTGAATTGCTGTTCTCATGAATATTGGCCAACGGTTCGTACAAAGTTCTAATGCGTGCTCAGCGGTTTCTATGGGAATGGGATGATGAAATCTGAAGTCGGCGAACTTAAGCTAGTTCAAGGTTAATATTTTCTCATATAACATATATATATATATATATATATATATATATATATTGTTATGGATCAGTTTATCGATCAGAAATAGAATAAAGAGTTTTTTTATTATTTTAATATACCGCGGGCATATAGGTTAAAATACAACCCTGTACTTATTTGTAATAGACCATAAGAGAAAACATTGTTCCGTGAAAGACTGAGTGAATAGTGAAAGGACAATGGAACCCGTATAATTATATATTTAAGGAATAAACTTTGTAATTGTATTTTGCGGTGGACATTTTTCGAAAGTAAATAAGAATTAGATTTAGATATGAGATAACAAGAATTTGGAAACTTATTTCTGTTGAAAAAGGCAAAATTGTTAATGGTTTCTGAAAAGTAATTTGAGTGAAAGTAGTTTATTTGTTTTAAATATTATGTTGGAAATTTTCTAAATCGAAAATTAGTGGGAAAGATGAATGCTTATGATTGGTTAAAAAGGAATGATGGGGAATGAGAGAGTTGAGAAGGTTGTCTGGGGAGATTGAAAAGATTATTATGTTACCGGCAGACCAGAAGAGAAGACGTGTTTTCGTGTAGTCAATCTGAGTACCAGTGTTTTCGTTTGTTAGTGAAAAAGGTGGAAGCTGAGAGCAGATCAAAATCGAGAAGATTAATACCTCTTTTGAGTCTGCATAGTCCACGAGATATAATTAAGAAAGAAAGGAGAATTTGTGAATAAAGAGTACCGGTCAAAAGAGGCTTGGGCTGGTGTTTTCGGAGGAGTAGTTTGCTGGTATGCGGTTTGGATCGATGCTGAGAACGGGAAAGATTTGATGGTAGCCGGACATAATCAATCAAGGAAGGAACTGTGGTTTGATCGAGAGGAGACATCATTGGTGTAAAAAATAAAGGTCAGTCAAATAATTTGAATGAAAGACAACTTTAAGATATTCTAAAGATAAAATCAAATATAAGCATACGAACTAAGATTCCAAGTTTCAAAGAGTTATTTTTTGTGAATAAATTATATTTTATATGGTCAATTTTCAGTAGATATTATTATAAAACAGATCAATAGATAGTTTGTAATTAAAATTAAATTTAGAGTATAGGAGTTTGTTGGGAAAGATAATTGCCCACAAAAGTTATTTATTAATATTCATCGTATTGCATATTGAAAATAAATAATAATTTGTGTGCATATTTATGTTGTTTTAATGTTAGTTCCGTTTCCTGTTCTATCCCGATTATGAGCAACTAGGAGATACTGAACCCACTAAAAGAGATATATAAAGTAAACTGATTAAAGTAAATTTAAAAAGACACCCTGAGAATTTTTAATAGTAATTGATTTGTATGACTCTGCATAAATTAGTGAATTAATTAATTAAATAATTGGATTAATTAAATTAGTGTTAATTAATAATAAAACATCATAAAGCAGATCACAACAATATATATATATATATATATATATATATATATATATATATATATATATATATATATATATATATATATATATATCGGTTTCAAAACGTCTTGCGTCGTTGTCCGATGCCTAATTTCCACAAATTTCTATCATTCCATTGTTCTTCGGTCAAATCTCGGGAGCTCATTGCCTTTGTTATTCCCTCCTTCCATGTTTTTTTTGGTCTTCCTCGTTTCTTACAATTTGGTGGTATCCATTTCATGGCGATTTTTGGTAGTCTTGTTTCTGGCATTCTTTGAACATGGCCATACCATATAAGTTGTTTCCTTTCTATGTCTGTTGTATATATTGTATTTTTGTCTTTTACCAATTTCTGAGCTCCAAAGAACTCCGTTAAGGCATCCAATTGTTCTACGGGCCTGGGTTATTCGTTTTCTAATTTCCCTATTGTCTGTGCCTGTGGTGTCGAAATCAATTCCTAGGTAGGTATAGTCAGTTCAGAATGCAATTTCGGTTGTGTCCATCTGAATGTTGGATAGTTCTGCGCCTATTGGGAGATATTTTGTTTTTTGTGTATTGAGTTCTAAACCCCACTTTTTGTATTCTTCCTGTAGTTTTCTGGCCTTATATGGCAGGTCTTCTTTATCGTTGGCTATAAGGCCTTGATAGTCTGCAAACTGTAGGGTATATAGGCAAGTTTTTGCCAGGTCAATGCCTATTTCTCTGCATTTTCTCTTCCACTGATACAGTGCTTTCGCCACGTAGATTTTAAACAATGTGGGGGATATGCAACACCCCTGCCGGAGTCCCTTGTTTACAGGAAATTTTTTTGAAAGTCTATTTCCAATTTTTATTCCCGACGTTGATCCTTCATAAAGCTGTTTAAAGGCGTTAATTATTACTGTGTGGTTAATGTTTGTTTTCTGCAAAACTTTCCATAGCTTTTTAGCGGGTACAGTATCAAAGGCCTTCTGAAGGTCTATAAACATAAGGTGGGTTTCTTGGTTGGTACTTAATCTTTTTTCTATTATTTATTTCAAAACAAACACATTATCGGTGCAGCTCCTTCCCGCTCTAAAGCCAGATTGTTTGAGCAGTCCAGTTTACTTCCCTTCTTATGTATAGATGATATGAAGGATACTTTCCACTCATGCGGGACTGGTGCACCGTTTAGATATTGGTTTATACACCAGGTTAATTGTTCAAACAGTTTGTTAGTGCCGCATTTGATTAGTTCTGCTGGAATTCCCTCCGGACCTGCAGCTTGACCATTTTTTAGTAGTTGTATCGTTTTTATGACAGTCCTCTCATCGATGTTTATCGTTTCTCCCTGTATGTGTATTTCAGTTGGAGATATTTCTCTGTATTCCTCTCTGTTTTCTGTTAATAGATTTTTGTAATGTCGGATCCAGTTCTCTGTTGTTATTAATTGTATGTTTGTTTTTTTTTTTTTCATTTGATTTAACTTTTGTCAGGAATTTCCACGTCTCTGAGAATTTTCTACCTCCCATATAAGTGTCTATCTCTTTGCATTTTTTGTCCCACATTTCTCGTTTAGCTATGTTTACTAGTTGTCGTGTTCTTCTTTTAATATCTTTGTATTCTTCTCTATTAAACTCCTGTTTTGTGTTTAGACATTTGTGGTATGCTTTTTTCTTCCGAAGTACTAGTTCTTCAATTTCTTGATTCCACCAAAGTTTTTTACTAGCGGAATTAGTTTTTAGTCCAATGGCCTCCTCTGCTGCTTCTTTGATGTTACTCGTTATGTTTTCGTAAATTTGTTCTACTGACTGGTCTTCTATATTATGTAGCAACTTTTCGTCTAATCTGTGCTGGTATAGGTTTCTTGTGCTTTCGTTGATAAGGCTGTTTAAGTTATATCGTTTGTTCGTTATCACTTCTGTTTGTTGAGGTTCCTCATTCACGTTATTGTCCTTGTTAGATTTAAAA